>NW_026775455.1:0-300000 GCF_963259705.1 Myotis daubentonii
CACAGTCCCGTGAAAACGCCACCCGAAGTACCCGGTCTTGTAAACATTACCAGTATTTTCATCATTTCACAGCTTTCCACTGGAAACCTCCGTGATTGAATTCGTCAGTAAATGTAGTAAGAATCTATTTACGTTACTTGAAATGTTTATTACACGTTCTTAATCATTTCTGGGAACTCTCATTGTGTATTTTAACAGTTTTAACACAATTAGACAGTTTGCTTAGAAGTGTTTACTGGAACCGCCACCATTTTAACTGATTCACACAAAAAAAACGCCAAAGCCAATCCTCCTAAATTCTAAACATAAAAATTATTCTCGTTATTCCAAGGCTTGAGACACCAATTCTGGGCTCTGTAAACATGAACTCTTAATAACTGAAAGCACAGTCCCGTGAAAACGCCACCCGAATTACCGGGTCTTGTAAACATTACCAGTATTTTCATCATTTCACAGCTTTCCACTGGAAACCTCCGTGATTGAATTCGTCAGTAAATGTAGTAAGAATCTATTTACGTGTACTTGAGGTGTTTATTAAACGTTCTTAATCATTTCTGGGAACTCTCTTTGTGTATTTTAACAGTTTTACCACAATTAGACAGATTTCTTAGAAGTATTTCCTGGAACCGCCACCATTTTAACTGATTCACACAAAAAAAACGCCAAAGCCAATCCTCCTAAATTCTAAACATAAAAATTATTCTCGTTATTCCAAGGCTTTAGACACCAATTCTGAGCTCTGTAAACATGAACTCGTAATAATTGTAAGCACAGTCCCGTGAAAACGCCACCGGAAGTACCCGTACTTGTAAACATTACCAGTATTTTCCACATTTCACAGCTTTCCACTGGAAACCTCCGTGATTGAATTTGTCAGTAAATGTAGTAAGAATCTATTTACGTGTACTTGAGGTGTTTATTAAACGTTCTTAATCATTTCTGGGAACTCTCATTGTGTATTTTAACAGTTTTACCACAATTAGACAGTTTGCTTAGAAGTATTTACTGGAACCGCCACCATTTTAACTGATTCACACAAAAATAGCCAAAGCCAATCATCCTAAATTGTATACATAAACACTATGCTCTTCATTCCAAGGCTTTAGACACCAATTCTGAGCTCTGTAAACATGAACTCGTAATAATTGTAAGCACAGTCCCGTGAAAACGCCACCAGAAGTACCCGTACTTGTAAGCATTACCAGTATTTTCGTCATTTCACAGCTTTCCACTGGAAACCTCCGTGATTGAATTCGACAGTAGATGTAGTAAGAATCTATTTACGTGTACTTGAGATGTTTATTACACGTTTTTAATCATTTCTGGGAACTCTCATTGTGTATTTTAATAGTTTTACCACAATTAGACAGTTTGCTTAGAACTGTTTACTGGAACCGCCACCATTTTAACTGATTCACACAAAAAAAACGCCAAAGCCAAATCTCCTTAATTCTAAACATAAAAACTATTCTCGTTATTCCAAGGCTTGAGACACCAATTCTGGGCTCTGTAAACATGAACTCTTAATAACTGAAAGCACAGTCCCGTGAAAACGCCACCTGAATTACCGGGTCTTGTAAACATTACCAGTATTTTCATCATTTCACAGCTTTCCACTGGAAACCTCCGTGATTGAATTCGTCAGTAAATGTAGTAAGAATCTATTTACGTGTACTTGAGGTGTTTATTAAACGTTCTTAATCATTTCTGGGAACTCTCTTTGTGTATTTTAACAGTTTTACCACAATTAGACAGATTTCTTAGAAGTATTTCCTGGAACCGTCACCATTTTAAATGATACACACACAAAAAAGCCGAAGCCAATCCTCCTAAATTGTAAACATAAACGCTATTCTCCTCATTCCAAGGCTTTAGACACCAATTCTGATCTCTGTAAACATGAACTCGTAATAATTGTAAGCACAGTCCCGTGAAAACGCCACCAGAAGTACCCGTACTTGTAAACATTACCAGTATTTTCATCATTTCACAGCTTTCCACTCGAAACCTCCGTGATTGATTTCGACAGTAAATGTAGTAAGAATCTATTTACGTGTACTTGAAATGTTTATTACACGTTCTTAATCACTTCTGGGAACTTTCATTGTGTATTTTAACAGTTTTACCACAATTAGACAGTTTGCTTAGAAGTGTTTACTGGAACTGCCACCATTTTAACTGATTCACACAAAAAAAACGCCAAAGCCAATCCTCCTAAATTCTAAACATAAAAATTATTCTCGTTATTCCAAGGCTTTAGACACCAATTCTGAGCTCTGTAAACATGAACTCGTAATAATTGTAAGCACAGTCCCGTGAAAACGCCACCGGAAGTACCCGTACTTGTAAACATTACCAGTATTTTCCACATTTCACAGCTTTCCACTGGAAACCTCCGTGATTGAATTCGTCAGTAAATGTAGTAAGAATCTATTTACGTGTACTTGAGGTGTTTATTAAACGTTCTTAATCATTTCTGGGAACTCTCATTGTGTATTTTAACAGTTTTACCACAATTAGACAGTTTGCTTAGAAGTATTTACTGGAACCGCCACCATTTTAACTGATTCACACAAAAATAGCCAAAGCCAATCATCCTAAATTGTAAACATAAACACTATGCTCTTCATTCCAAGGCTTTAGACACCAATTCTGAGCTCTGTAAACATGAACTCGTAATAATTGTAAGCACAGTCCCGTGAAAACGCCACCAGAAGTACCCGTACTTGTAAGCATTACCAGTATTTTCGTCATTTCACAGCTTTCCACTGGAAACCTCCGTGATTGAATTCGACAGTAGATGTAGTAAGAATCTATTTACGTGTACTTGAGATGTTTATTACACGTTTTTAATCATTTCTGGGAACTCTCATTGTGTATTTTAATAGTTTTACCACAATTAGACAGTTTGCTTAGAACTGTTTACTGGAACCGCCACCATTTTAACTGATTCACACAAAAAAAACGCCAAAGCCAAATCTCCTTAATTCTAAACATAAAAACTATTCTCGTTATTCCAAGGCTTGAGACACCAATTCTGGGCTCTGTAAACATGAACTCTTAATAACTGAAAGCACAGTCCCGTGAAAACGCCACCTGAATTACCGGGTCTTGTAAACATTACCAGTATTTTCATCATTTCACAGCTTTCCACTGGAAACCTCCGTGATTGAATTCGTCAGTAAATGTAGTAAGAATCTATTTACGTGTACTTGAGGTGTTTATTAAACGTTCTTAATCATTTCTGGGAACTCTCTTTGTGTATTTTAACAGTTTTACCACAATTAGACAGATTTCTTAGAAGTATTTCCTGGAACCGTCACCATTTTAAATGATACACACACAAAAAAGCCGAAGCCAATCCTCCTAAATTGTAAACATAAACGCTATTCTCCTCATTCCAAGGCTTTAGACACCAATTCTGATCTCTGTAAACATGAACTCGTAATAATTGTAAGCACAGTCCCGTGAAAACGCCACCAGAAGTACCCGTACTTGTAAACATTACCAGTATTTTCATCATTTCACAGCTTTCCACTCGAAACCTCCGTGATTGATTTCGACAGTAAATGTAGTAAGAATCTATTTACGTGTACTTGAAATGTTTATTACACGTTCTTAATCACTTCTGGGAACTTTCATTGTGTATTTTAACAGTTTTACCACAATTAGACAGTTTGCTTAGAAGTATTTACTGGAACCGACACCATTTTAACTGATTCACACAAAAAACACGCCAAAGCCAATCCTCCTAAATTGTAAACATATACACTATTGTCCTCATTCCAAGGCTTTAGACACCAATTCTGAGCTCTGTAAACATGAACTCGTAATAATTGAAAGTACAGTCCCGTGAAAACGCCACCCGAAGTACCCGGACTTGTAAACATTACCAGTATTTTCGTCATTTCACAGCTTTCCACTGGAAACCTCCGTGATTGAATTCGACAGTAAATGTAGTAAGAATCTATTTACGTGTACTTGAGGTGTTTATTAAACGTTCTTAATCATTTCTGGGAAATATCATTGTGTATTTTAACAGTTTTACCACAATTAGACAGTTTGCTTAGAAGTATTTACTGGAACCGTCACCATTTTGAATGATACACACACAAAAAAGCCGAAGCCAATCCTCCTAAATTGTAAACATAAACGCTATTCTCCTCATTCCAAGGCTTTAGACACCAATTCTGAGCTCTGTAAACATGAACTCGTAATAATTGAAAGTACAGTCCCGTGAAAACGCCACCCGAAGTACCCGGACTTGTAAACATTACCAGTATTTTCGTCATTTCACAGCTTTCCACTGGAAACCGTGATTGAATTCGACAGTAAATGTAGTAAGAATCTATTTACGTGTACTTGAGGTGTTTATTAAACGTTCTTAATCATTTCTGGGAAATATCATTGTGTATTTTAACAGTTTTACCACAATTAGACAGTTTGCTTAGAAGTATTTACAGGAACCGTCACCATTTTGAATGATACACACACAAAAAAGCCGAAGCCAATCCTCCTAAATTGTAAACATAAACGCTATTCTCCTCATTCCAAGGCTTTAGACACCAATTCTGATCTCTGTAAACATGAACTCGTCATAATTGTAAGCACAGTCCCGTGAAAACGCCACCAGAAGTATCCGTACTTGTAAACATTACCAGTATTTTCGTCATTTCACAGCTTTCCACTCGAAACCTCCGTGATTGAATTCGACAGTAAAGGTAGTAAGAATCTATTTATGTGTACTTGAAATGTTTCTTACACGTTCTTAATCACTTCTGGGTACTTTCATTGTGTATTTTAACAGTTTTACCACAATTGGACAGTTTGCTTAGAAGTATTTACTGGAACCGACACCATTTTAACTGATTCACACAAAAAACACGCCAAAGCCAATCCTCCTAAATTGTAAACATATACACTATTCTCCTCATTCCAAGGCTTTAGACACCAATTCTGAGCTCTGTAAACATGAACTCGTAATAATTGAAAGTACAGTCCCGTGAAAACGCCACCCGAAGTACCCGGACTTGTAAACATTACCAGTATTTTCGTCATTTCACAGCTTTCCACTGGAAACCTCCGTGATTGAATTCGACAGTAAATGTAGTAAGAATCTATTTACGTGTACTTGAGATGTTTATTACACGTTTTTAATCATTTCTGGGAACTCTCATTGTGTATTTTAATAGTTTTACCACAATTAGACAGTTTGCTTAGAACTGTTTACTGGAAGCGCCACCATTTTAACTGATTCACACAAAAAAAACGCCAAAGCCAAATCTCCTTAATTCTAAACATAAAAACTATTCTCGTTATTCCAAGGCTTGAGACACCACTTCTGGGCTCTGTAAACATGAACTCTTAATAACTGAAAGCACAGTCCCGTGAAAACGCCACCCGAAGTACCCGGTCTTGTAAACATTACCAGTATTTTCATCATTTCACAGCTTTCCACTGGAAACCTCCGTGATTGAATTCGTCAGTAAATGTAGTAAGAATCTATTTACGTGTACTTGAGGTGTTTATTAAACGTTCTTAATCATTTCTGGGAACTCTCTTTGTGTATTTTAACAGTTTTACCACAATTAGACAGATTTCTTAGAAGTATTTCCTGGAACCGTCACCATTTTAAATGATACACACACAAAAAAGCCGAAGCCAATCCTCCTAAATTGTAAACATAAACGCTATTCTCCTCATTCCAAGGCTTTAGACACCAATTCTGATCTCTGTAAACATGAACTCGTAATAATTGTAAGCACAGTCCCGTGAAAACGCCACCAGAAGTATCCGTACTTGTAAATATTACCAGTATTTTCGTCATTTCACAGCTTTCCACTCGAAACCTCCGTGATTGAATTCGACAGTAAAGGTAGTAAGAATCTATTTATGTGTACTTGAAATGTTTCTTACACGTTCTTAATCACTTCTGGGTACTTTCATTGTGTATTTTAACAGTTTTACCACAATTAGACAGTTTGCTTAGAAGTATTTACTGGAACCGACACCATTTTAACTGATTCACACAAAAAACACGCCAAAGCCAATCCTCCTAAATTGTAAACATATACACTATTCTCCTCATTCCAAGGCTTTAGACACCAATTCTGAGCTCTGTAAACATGAACTCGTAATAATTGAAAGTACAGTCCCGTGAAAACGCCACCCGAAGTACCCGGACTTGTAAACATTACCAGTATTTTCGTCATTTCACAGCTTTCCACTGGAAACCTCCGTGATTGAATTCGACAGTAAATGTAGTAAGAATCTATTTACGTGTACTTGAGATGTTTATTACATGTTTTTAATCATTTCTGGGAACTCTCATTGTGTATTTTAATAGTTTTACCACAATTAGACAGTTTGCTTAGAACTGTTTACTGGAACCGCCACCATTTTAACTGATTCACACAAAAAAAACGCCAAAGCCAAATCTCCTTAATTCTAAACATAAAAACTATTCTCGTTATTCCAAGGCTTGAGACACCAATTCTGGGCTCTGTAAACATGAACTCTTAATAACTGAAAGCACAGTCCCGTGAAAACGCCACCCGAAGTACCCGGTCTTGTAAACATTACCAGTATTTTCATCATTTCACAGCTTTCCACTGGAAACCTCCGTGATTGAATTCGTCAGTAAATGTAGTAAGAATCTATTTACGTGTACTTGAGGTGTTTATTAAACGTTCTTAATCATTTCTGGGAATTCTCTTTGTGTATTTTAACAGTTTTACCACAATTAGACAGATTTCTTAGAAGTATTTCCTGGAACCGTCACCATTTTAAATGATACACACACAAAAAAGCCGAAGCCAATCCTCCTAAATTGTAAACATAAACGCTATTCTCCTCATTCCAAGGCTTTAGACACCAATTCTGATCTCTGTAAACATGAACTCGTAATAATTGTAAGCACAGTCCCTTGAAAACGCCACCAGAAGTACCCGTACTTGTAAACATTACCAGTATTTTCGTCATTTCACAGCTTTCCACTCGAAACCTCCGTGATTGATTTCGACAGTAAATGTAGTAAGAATCTATTTACGTGTACTTGAAATGTTTCTTACACGTTCTTAATCACTTCTGGGTACTTTCATTGTGTATTTTAACAGTTTTACCACAATTGGACAGTTTGCTTAGAAGTATTTACTGGAACCGTCACCATTTTAACTGATTCACACAAAAAACACGCCAAAGCCAATCCTCCTAAATTGTAAACATATACACTATTCTCCTCATTCCAAGGCTTTAGACACCAATTCTGAGCTCTGTAAACATGAACTCGTAATAATTGAAAGTACAGTCCCGTGAAAACGCCACCCGAATTACCCGGACTTGTAAACATTACCAGTATTTTCGTCATTTCACAGCTTTCCACTGGAAACCTCCGTGATTGAATTCGACAGTAAATGTAGTAAGAATCTATTTACGTGTACTTGAGGTGTTTATTAAACGTTCTTAATCATTTCTGGGAAATATCATTGTGTATTTTAACAGTTTTACCACAATTAGACAGTTTGCTTAGAAGTATTTACTGGAACCGTCACCATTTTGAATGATACACACACAAAAAAGCCGAAGCCAATCCTCCTAAATTGTAAACATAAACGCTATTCTCCTCATTCCAAGGCTTTAGACACCAATTCTGAGCTCTGTAAACATGAACTCGTAATAATTGAAAGTACAGTCCCGTGAAAACGCCACCCGAAGTACCCGGACTTGTAAACATTACCAGTATTTTCGTCATTTCACAGCTTTCCACTGGAAACCTCCGTGATTGAATTCGACAGTAAATGTAGTAAGAATCTATTTACGTGTACTTGAGGTGTTTATTAAACGTTCTTAATCATTTCTGGGAAATATCATTGTGTATTTTAACAGTTTTACCACAATTAGACAGTTTGCTTAGAAGTATTTACAGGAACCGTCACCATTTTGAATGATACACACAAAAAAGCCGAAGCCAATCCTCCTAAATTGTAAACATAAACGCTATTCTCCTCATTCCAAGGCTTTAGACACCAATTCTGATCTCTGTAAACATGAACTCGTCATAATTGTAAGCACAGTCCCGTGAAAACGCCACCAGAAGTATCCGTACTTGTAAACATTACCAGTATTTTCGTCATTTCACAGCTTTCCACTCGAAACCTCCGTGATTGAATTCGACAGTAAAGGTAGTAAGAATCTATTTATGTGTACTTGAAATGTTTCTTACACGTTCTTAATCACTTCTAGGTACTTTCATTGTGTATTTTAACAGTTTTACCACAATTGGACAGTTTGCTTAGAAGTATTTACTGGAACCGACACCATTTTAACTGATTCACACAAAAAACACGCCAAAGCCAATCCTCCTAAATTGTAAACATATACACTATTCTCCTCATTCCAAGGCTTTAGACACCAATTCTGAGCTCTGTAAACATGAACTCGTAATAATTGAAAGTACAGTCCCGTGAAAACGCCACCCGAAGTACCCGGACTTGTAAACACTACCAGTATTTTCGTCATTTCACAGCTTTCCACTGGAAACCTCCGTGATTGAATTCGACAGTAAATGTAGTAAGAATCTATTTACGTGTACTTGAGATGTTTATTACACGTTTTTAATCATTTCTGGGAACTCTCATTGTGTATTTTAATAGTTTTACCACAATTAGACAGTTTGCTTAGAACTGTTTACTGGAAGCGCCACCATTTTAACTGATTCACACAAAAAAAACGCCAAAGCCAAATCTCCTTAATTCTAAACATAAAAACTATTCTCGTTATTCCAAGGCTTGAGACACCACTTCTGGGCTCTGTAAACATGAACTCTTAATAACTGAAAGCACAGTCCCGTGAAAACGCCACCCGAAGTACCCGGTCTTGTAAACATTACCAGTATTTTCATCATTTCACAGCTTTCCACTGGAAACCTCCGTGATTGAATTCGTCAGTAAATGTAGTAAGAATCTATTTACGTGTACTTGAGGTGTTTATTAAACGTTCTTAATCATTTCTGGGAAATATCATTGTGTATTTTAACAGTTTTACCACAATTAGACAGTTTGCTTAGAAGTATTTACTGGAACCGTCACCATTTTGAATGATACACACACAAAAAAGCCGAAGCCAATCCTCCTAAATTGTAAACATAAACGCTATTCTCCTCATTCCAAGGCTTTAGACACCAATTCTGAGCTCTGTAAACATGAACTCGTAATAATTGAAAGTACAGTCCCGTGAAAACGCCACCCGAAGTACCCGGACTTGTAAACATTACCAGTATTTTCGTCATTTCACAGCTTTCCACTGGAAACCTCCGTGATTGAATTCGACAGTAAATGTAGTAAGAATCTATTTACGTGTACTTGAGGTGTTTATTAAACGTTCTTAATCATTTCTGGGAAATATCATTGTGTATTTTAACAGTTTTACCACAATTAGACAGTTTGCTTAGAAGTATTTACAGGAACCGTCACCATTTTGAATGATACACACAAAAAAGCCGAAGCCAATCCTCCTAAATTGTAAACATAAACGCTATTCTCCTCATTCCAAGGCTTTAGACACCAATTCTGATCTCTGTAAACATGAACTCGTCATAATTGTAAGCACAGTCCCGTGAAAACGCCACCAGAAGTATCCGTACTTGTAAACATTACCAGTATTTTCGTCATTTCACAGCTTTCCACTCGAAACCTCCGTGATTGAATTCGACAGTAAAGGTAGTAAGAATCTATTTATGTGTACTTGAAATGTTTCTTACACGTTCTTAATCACTTCTAGGTACTTTCATTGTGTATTTTAACAGTTTTACCACAATTGGACAGTTTGCTTAGAAGTATTTACTGGAACCGACACCATTTTAACTGATTCACACAAAAAACACGCCAAAGCCAATCCTCCTAAATTGTAAACATATACACTATTCTCCTCATTCCAAGGCATTAGACACCAATTCTGAGCTCTGTAAACATGAACTCGTAATAATTGAAAGTACAGTCCCGTGAAAACGCCACCCGAAGTACCCGGACTTGTAAACACTACCAGTATTTTCGTCATTTCACAGCTTTCCACTGGAAACCTCCGTGATTGAATTCGACAGTAAATGTAGTAAGAATCTATTTACGTGTACTTGAGATGTTTATTAAACGTTCTTAATCATTTCTGGGAACTCTCTTTGTGTATTTTAACAGTTTTACCACAATTAGACAGATTTCTTAGAAGTATTTCCTGGAACCGTCACCATTTTAAATGATACACACACAAAAAAGCCGAAGCCAATCCTCCTAAATTGTAAACATAAACGCTATTCTCCTCATTCCAAGGCTTTAGACACCAATTCTGATCTCTGTAAACATGAACTCGTAATAATTGTAAGCACAGTCCCTTGAAAACGCCACCAGAAGTACCCGTACTTGTAAACATTACCAGTATTTTCGTCATTTCACAGCTTTCCAATCGAAACCTCCGTGATTGAATTCGACAGTAAATGTAGTAAGAATCTATTTACGTGTACTTGAAATGTTTCTTACACGTTCTTAATCACTTCTGGGTACTTTCATTGTGTATTTTAACAGTTTTACCACAATTGGACAGTTTGCTTAGAAGTATTTACTGGAACCGTCACCATTTTAACTGATTCACACAAAAAACACGCCAAAGCCAATCCTCCTAAATTGTAAACATATACACTATTCTCCTCATTCCAAGGCTTTAGACACCAATTCTGAGCTCTGTAAACATGAACTCGTAATAATTGAAAGTACAGTCCCGTGAAAACGCCACCCGAAGTACCCGGACTTGTAAACATTACCAGTATTTTCGTCATTTCACAGCTTTCCACTGGAAACCTCCGTGATTGAATTCGACAGTAAATGTAGTAAGAATCTATTTACGTGTACTTGAGGTGTTTATTAAACGTTCTTAATCATTTCTGGGAAATATCATTGTGTATTTTAACAGTTTTACCACAATTAGACAGTTTGCTTAGAAGTATTTACTGGAACCGTCACCATTTTGAATGATACACACACAAAAAAGCCGAAGCCAATCCTCCTAAATTGTAAACATAAACGCTATTCTCCTCATTCCAAGGCTTTAGACACCAATTCTGATCTCTGTAAACATGAACTCGTAATAATTGTAAGCACAGTCCCGTGAAAACGCCACCAGAAGTATCCGTACTTGTAAACATTACCAGTATTTTCGTCATTTCACAGCTTTCCACTCGAAACCTCCGTGATTGAATTCGACAGTAAAGGTAGTAAGAATCTATTTATGTGTACTTGAAATGTTTCTTACACGTGCTTAATCACTTCTGGGTACTTTCATTGTGTATTTTAACAGTTTTACCACAATTAGACAGTTTGCTTAGAAGTATTTACTGGAACCGACACCATTTTAACTGATTCACACAAAAAACACGCCAAAGCCAATCCTCCTAAATTGTAAACATATACACTATTCTCCTCATTCCAAGGCTTTAGACACCAATTCTGAGCTCTGTAAACATGAACTCGTAATAATTGAAAGTACAGTCCCGTGAAAACGCCACCCGAAGTACCCGGACTTGTAAACATTACCAGTATTTTCGTCATTTCACAGCTTTCCACTGGAAACCTCCGTGATTGAATTCGACAGTAAATGTAGTAAGAATCTGTTTACGTGTACTTGAGGTGTTTATTAAACGGTCTTAATCATTTCTGGGAAATATCATTGTGTATTTCAACAGTTTTACCACAATTAGACAGTTGCTTAGAAGTATTTACTGGAACCGTCACCATTTTGAATGATACACACAAAAAAAGCCGAAGCCAATCCTCCTAAATTGTAAACATAAACACTATTCTCCTCATTCCAAGGCTTTAGACACCAATTCTGAGCTCTGTAAACATGAACTCGTAATAATTGTAAGCACAGTCCCGTGAAAACGCCACCGGAAGTACCCGTACTTGTAAACATGAACAGTATTTGCGTCATTTCACAGCTTTCCACTGGAAACCTCCGTGATTGAATTCGACAGTAAATGTGGTAGGAATCTATTTACGTGTACTTGAGATGTTTATTACACGTTCTTAATCATTTCTGGGAACTATCATTGTGTATTTCAACATTTTTACCACAATTAGACAGTTTGCTTAGAAGTATTTCCTGGAACAGTCACCATTTTGAATGATACACACAAAAAAAGCCGAAGCCAATCCTCCTACATTGTAAACATAAACACTATTCTCCTCATTCCAAGGCTTTAGACACCAATTCTGATCTCTGTAAACATGAACTCGTAATAATTGTAAGCACAGTCCCGTGAAAACGCCACCAGAAGTACCCGTACTTGTAAACATTACCAGTATTTTCGTCATTTCACAGCTTTCCACTCGAAACCTCCGTGATTGAATTCGACAGTAAAGGTAGTAAGAATCTATTTATGTGTACTTGAAATGTTTCTTACACGTTCTTAATCACTTCTAGGTACTTTCATTGTGTATTTTAACAGTTTTACCACAATTGGACAGTTTGCTTAGAAGTATTTACTGGAACCGACACCATTTTAACTGATTCACACAAAAAACACGCCAAAGCCAATCCTCCTAAATTGTAAACATATACACTATTCTCCTCATTCCAAGGCTTTAGACACCAATTCTGAGCTCTGTAAACATGAACTCGTAATAATTGAAAGTACAGTCCCGTGAAAACGCCACCCGAAGTACCCGGACTTGTAAACACTACCAGTATTTTCGTCATTTCACAGCTTTCCACTGGAAACCTCCGTGATTGAATTCGACAGTAAATGTAGTAAGAATCTATTTACGTGTACTTGAGATGTTTATTACACGTTTTTAATCATTTCTGGGAACTCTCATTGTGTATTTTAATAGTTTTACCACAATTAGACAGTTTGCTTAGAACTGTTTACTGGAAGCGCCACAATTTTAACTGATTCACACAAAAAAAACGCCAAAGCCAAATCTCCTTAATTCTAAACATAAAAACTATTCTCGTTATTCCAAGGCTTGAGACACCACTTCTGGGCTCTGTAAACATGAACTCTTAATAACTGAAAGCACAGTCCCGTGAAAACGCCACCCGAAGTACCCGGTCTTGTAAACATTACCAGTATTTTCATCATTTCACAGCTTTCCACTGGAAACCTCCGTGATTGAATTCGTCAGTAAATGTAGTAAGAATCTATTTACGTGTACTTGAGGTGTTTATTAAACGTTCTTAATCATTTCTGGGAACTCTATTTGTGTATTTTAACAGTTTTACCACAATTAGACAGATTTCTTAGAAGTATTTCCTGGAACCGTCACCATTTTAAATGATACACACACAAAAAAGCCGAAGCCAATCCTCCTAAATTGTAAACATAAACGCTATTCTCCTCATTCCAAGGCTTTAGACACCAATTCTGATCTCTGTAAACATGAACTCGTAATAATTGTAAGCACAGTCCCTTGAAAACGCCACCAGAAGTACCCGTACTTGTAAACATTACCAGTATTTTCGTCATTTCACAGCTTTCCAATCGAAACCTCCGTGATTGAATTCGACAGTAAATGTAGTAAGAATCTATTTACGTGTACTTGAAATGTTTCTTACACGTTCTTAATCACTTCTGGGTACTTTCATTGTGTATTTTAACAGTTTTACCACAATTGGACAGTTTGCTTAGAAGTATTTACTGGAACCGTCACCATTTTAACTGATTCACACAAAAAACACGCCAAAGCCAATCCTCCTAAATTGTAAACATATACACTATTCTCCTCATTCCAAGGCTTTAGACACCAATTCTGAGCTCTGTAAACATGAACTCGTAATAATTGAAAGTACAGTCCCGTGAAAACGCCACCCGAAGTACCCGGACTTGTAAACATTACCAGTATTTTCGTCATTTCACAGCTTTCCACTGGAAACCTCCGTGATTGAATTCGACAGTAAATGTAGTAAGAATCTATTTACGTGTACTTGAGGTGTTTATTAAACGTTCTTAATCATTTCTGGGAAATATCATTGTGTATTTTAACAGTTTTACCACAATTAGACAGTTTGCTTAGAAGTATTTACTGGAACCGTCACCATTTTGAATGATACACACACAAAAAAGCCGAAGCCAATCCTCCTAAATTGTAAACATAAACGCTATTCTCCTCATTCCAAGGCTTTAGACACCAATTCTGATCTCTGTAAACATGAACTCGTAATAATTGTAAGCACAGTCCCGTGAAAACGCCACCAGAAGTATCCGTACTTGTAAACATTACCAGTATTTTCGTCATTTCACAGCTTTCCACTCGAAACCTCCGTGATTGAATTCGACACTAAAGGTAGTAAGAATCTATTTATGTGTACTTGAAATGTTTCTTACACGTGCTTAATCACTTCTGGGTACTTTCATTGTGTATTTTAACAGTTTTACCACAATTAGACAGTTTGCTTAGAAGTATTTACTGGAACCGACACCATTTTAACTGATTCACACAAAAAACACGCCAAAGCCAATCCTCCTAAATTGTAAACATATACACTATTCTCCTCATTCCAAGGCTTTAGACACCAATTCTGAGCTCTGTAAACATGAACTCGTAATAATTGAAAGTACAGTCCCGTGAAAACGCCACCCGAAGTACCCGGACTTGTAAACATTACCAGTATTTTCGTCATTTCACAGCTTTCCACTGGAAACCTCCGTGATTGAATTCGACAGTAAATGTAGTAAGAATCTGTTTACGTGTACTTGAGGTGTTTATTAAACGGTCTTAATCATTTCTGGGAAATATCATTGTGTATTTCAACAGTTTTACCACAATTAGACAGTTGCTTAGAAGTATTTACTGGAACCGTCACCATTTTGAATGATACACACAAAAAAAGCCGAAGCCAATCCTCCTAAATTGTAAACATAAACACTATTCTCCTCATTCCAAGGCTTTAGACACCAATTCTGAGCTCTGTAAACATGAACTCGTAATAATTGTAAGCACAGTCCCGTGAAAACGCCACCGGAAGTACCCGTACTTGTAAACATGAACAGTATTTGCGTCATTTCACAGCTTTCCACTGGAAACCTCCGTGATTGAATTCGACAGTAAATGTGGTAGGAATCTATTTACGTGTACTTGAGATGTTTATTACACGTTCTTAATCATTTCTGGGAACTATCATTGTGTATTTCAACATTTTTACCACAATTAGACAGTTTGCTTAGAAGTATTTCCTGGAACAGTCACCATTTTGAATGATACACACAAAAAAAGCCGAAGCCAATCCTCCTACATTGTAAACATAAACACTATTCTCCTCATTCCAAGGCTTTAGACACCAATTCTGATCTCTGTAAACATGAACTCGTAATAATTGTAAGCACAGTCCCGTGAAAACGCCACCAGAAGTACCCGTACTTGTAAACATTACCAGTATTTTCGTCATTTCACAGCTTTCCACTTGAAACCTCGGTGATTGAATTCGACAGTAAATGTAGTAAGAATCTATTTACGTGTACTTGAGATGTTTATTACACGTTTTTAATCATTTCTGGGAACTCTCATTGTGTATTTTAATAGTTTTACCACAATTAGACAGTTTGCTTAGAACTGTTTACTGGAACCGCCACCATTTTAACTGATTCACACAAAAAAAACGCCAAAGCCAAATCTCCTAAATTCTAAACATAAAAACTATTCTCGTTATTCCAAGGCTTTAGACACCAATTCTGGGCTCTGTAAACATGAACTCTTAATAACTGAAAGCACAGTCCCATGAAAACGCCACCCGAAGTACCCTGACTTGAAAACATTACCAGTATTTTCGACATTTCACAGCTTTCCACTGGAAACCTCCGTGATTGAATTCGACAGTAAATGTAGTAAGAATCTATTTACGTTACTTGAAATGTTTATTTCACGTTCTTAATCATTTCTGGGAACTCTCATTGTGTATTTTAACAGTTTTAACACAATTAGACAGTTTGCTTAGAAGTGTTTACTGGAACCGCCACCATTTTAACTGATTCACACAAAAAAAACGCCAAAGCCAATCCTCCTAAATTCTAAACATAAAAATTATTCTCGTTATTCCAAGGCTTGAGACACCAATTCTGGGCTCTGTAAACATGAACTCTTAATAACTGAAAGCACAGTCCCGTGAAAACGCCACCCGAATTACCGGTTCTTGTAAACATTACCAGTATTTTCATCATTTCACAGCTTTCCACTGGAAACCTCCGTGATTGAATTCGACAGTAAATGTAGTAAGAATCTATTTACGTGTACTTGAAATGTTTCTTACACGTTCTTAATCACTTCTGGGTACTTTCATTGTGTATTTTAACAGTTTTACCACAATTGGACAGTTTGCTTAGAAGTATTTACTGGAACCGTCACCATTTTAACTGATTCACACAAAAAACACGCCAAAGCCAATCCTCCTAAATTGTAAACATATACACTATTCTCCTCATTCCAAGGCTTTAGACACCAATTCTGAGCTCTGTAAACATGAACTCGTAATAATTGAAAGTACAGTCCCGTGAAAACGCCACCCGAAGTACCCGGACTTGTAAACATTACCAGTATTTTCGTCATTTCACAGCTTTCCACTGGAAACCTCCGTGATTGAATTCGACAGTAAATGTAGTAAGAATCTATTTACGTGTACTTGAGGTGTTTATTAAACGTTCTTAATCATTTCTGGGAAATATCATTGTGTATTTTAACAGTTTTACCACAATTAGACAGTTTGCTTAGAAGTATTTACTGGAACCGTCACCATTTTGAATGATACACACACAAAAAAGCCGAAGCCAATCCTCCTAAATTGTAAACATAAACGCTATTCTCCTCATTCCAAGGCTTTAGACACCAATTCTGATCTCTGTAAACATGAACTCGTAATAATTGTAAGCACAGTCCCGTGAAAACGCCACCAGAAGTATCCGTACTTGTAAACATTACCAGTATTTTCGTCATTTCACAGCTTTCCACTCGAAACCTCCGTGATTGAATTCGACAGTAAAGGTAGTAAGAATCTATTTATGTGTACTTGAAATGTTTCTTACACGTGCTTAATCACTTCTGGGTACTTTCATTGTGTATTTTAACAGTTTTACCACAATTAGACAGTTTGCTTAGAAGTATTTACTGGAACCGACACCATTTTAACTGATTCACACAAAAAACACGCCAAAGCCAATCCTCCTAAATTGTAAACATATACACTATTCTCCTCATTCCAAGGCTTTAGACACCAATTCTGAGCTCTGTAAACATGAACTCGTAATAATTGAAAGTACAGTCCCGTGAAAACGCCACCCGAAGTACCCGGACTTGTAAACATTACCAGTATTTTCGTCATTTCACAGCTTTCCACTGGAAACCTCCGTGATTGAATTCGACAGTAAATGTAGTAAGAATCTGTTTACGTGTACTTGAGGTGTTTATTAAACGGTCTTAATCATTTCTGGGAAATATCATTGTGTATTTCAACAGTTTTACCACAATTAGACAGTTGCTTAGAAGTATTTACTGGAACCGTCACCATTTTGAATGATACACACAAAAAAAGCCGAAGCCAATCCTCCTAAATTGTAAACATAAACACTATTCTCCTCATTCCAAGGCTTTAGACACCAATTCTGAGCTCTGTAAACATGAACTCGTAATAATTGTAAGCACAGTCCCGTGAAAACGCCACCGGAAGTACCCGTACTTGTAAACATGAACAGTATTTGCGTCATTTCACAGCTTTCCACTGGAAACCTCCGTGATTGAATTCGACAGTAAATGTGGTAGGAATCTATTTACGTGTACTTGAGATGTTTATTACACGTTCTTAATCATTTCTGGGAACTATCATTGTGTATTTCAACATTTTTACCACAATTAGACAGTTTGCTTAGAAGTATTTCCTGGAACAGTCACCATTTTGAATGATACACACAAAAAAAGCCGAAGCCAATCCTCCTACATTGTAAACATAAACACTATTCTCCTCATTCCAAGGCTTTAGACACCAATTCTGATCTCTGTAAACATGAACTCGTAATAATTGTAAGCACAGTCCCGTGAAAACGCCACCAGAAGTACCCGTACTTGTAAACATTACCAGTATTTTCGTCATTTCACAGCTTTCCACTTGAAACCTCGGTGATTGAATTCGACAGTAAATGTAGTAAGAATCTATTTACGTGTACTTGAGATGTTTATTACACGTTTTTAATCATTTCTGGGAACTCTCATTGTGTATTTTAATAGTTTTACCACAATTAGACAGTTTGCTTAGAACTGTTTACTGGAACCGCCACCATTTTAACTGATTCACACAAAAAAAACGCCAAAGCCAAATCTCCTAAATTCTAAACATAAAAACTATTCTCGTTATTCCAAGGCTTTAGACACCAATTCTGGGCTCTGTAAACATGAACTCTTAATAACTGAAAGCACAGTCCCATGAAAACGCCACCCGAAGTACCCTGACTTGAAAACATTACCAGTATTTTCGACATTTCACAGCTTTCCACTGGAAACCTCCGTGATTGAATTCGTCAGTAAATGTAGTAAGAATCTATTTACGTTACTTGAAATGTTTATTTCACGTTCTTAATCATTTCTGGGAACTCTCATTGTGTATTTTAACAGTTTTAACACAATTAGACAGTTTGCTTAGAAGTGTTTACTGGAACCGCCACCATTTTAACTGATTCACACAAAAAAAACGCCAAAGCCAATCCTCCTAAATTCTAAACATAAAAATTATTCTCGTTATTCCAAGGCTTGAGACACCAATTCTGGGCTCTGTAAACATGAACTCTTAATAACTGAAAGCACAGTCCCGTGAAAACGCCACCCGAATTACCGGTTCTTGTAAACATTACCAGTATTTTCATCATTTCACAGCTTTCCACTGGAAACCTCCGTGATTGAATTCGTCAGTAAATGTAGTAAGAATCTATTTACGTGTACTTGAGGTGTTTATTAAACGTTCTTAATCATTTCTGGGAACTCTCTTTGTGTATTTTAACAGTTTTACCACAATTAGACAGATTTCTTAGAAGTATTTCCTGGAACCGTCACCATTTTAAATGATACACACACAAAAAAGCCGAAGCCAATCCTCCTAAATTGTAAACATAAACGCTATTCTCCTCATTCCAAGGCTTTAGACACCAATTCTGATCTCTGTAAACATGAACTCGTAATAATTGTAAGCACAGTCCCGTGAAAACGCCACCAGAAGTACCCGTACTTGTAAACATTACCAGTATTTTCGTCATTTCACAGCTTTCCACTCGAAACCTCCGTGATTGAATTCGACAGTAAATGTAGTAAGAATCTATTTACGTTACTTGAAATGTTTATTACACGTTCTTAATCATTTCTGGGAACTCTCATTGTGTATTTTAACAGTTTTAACACAATTAGACAGTTTGCTTAGAAGTGTTTACTGGAACTGCCACCATTTTAACTGATTCACACAAAAAAAACGCCAAAGCCAATCCTCCTAAATTCTAAACATAAAAATTATTCTCGTTATTCCAAGGCTTTAGACACCAATTCTGAGCTCTGTAAACATGAACTCGTAATAATTGTAAGCACAGTCCCGTGAAAACGCCACCGAAAGTACCCGTACTTGTAAACATTACCAGTATTTTCCACATTTCACAGCTTTCCACTTGAAACCTCGGTGATTGAATTCGACAGTAAATGTAGTAAGAATCTATTTACGTGTACTTGAGGTGTTTATTAAACGTTCTTAATCATTTCTGGGAACTCTCATTGTGTATTTTAACAGTTTTACCACAATTAGACAGTTTGCTTAGAAGTATTTACTGGAACCGCCACCATTTTAACTGATTCACACAAAAATAGCCAAAGCCAATCATCCTAAATTGTAAACATAAACACTATGCTCCTCATTCCAAGGCTTTAGACACCAATTCTGAGCTCTGTAAACATGAACTCGTAATAATTGTAAGCACAGTCCCGTGAAAACGCCACCAGAAGTACCCGTACTTGTAAGCATTACCAGTATTTTCGTCATTTCACAGCTTTCCACTGGAAACCTCCGTGATTGAATTCGACAGTAAATGTAGTAAGAATCTATTTACGTGTACTTGAGATGTTTATTACACGTTTTTAATCATTTCTGGGAACTCTCATTGTGTATTTTAATAGTTTTACCACAATTAGACAGTTTGCTTAGAACTGTTTACTGGAACCGCCACCATTTTAACTGATTCACACAAAAAAAACGCCAAAGCCAAATCTCCTTAATTCTAAACATAAAAACTATTCTCGTTATTCCAAGGCTTGAGACACCAATTCTGGGCTCTGTAAACATGAACTCTTAATAACTGAAAGCACAGTCCCGTGAAAACGCCACCCGAAGTACCCGGTCTTGTAAACATTACCAGTATTTTCATCATTTCACAGCTTTCCACTGGAAACCTCCGTGATTGAATTCGTCAGTAAATGTAGTAAGAATCTATTTACGTGTACTTGAGGTGTTTATTAAACGTTCTTAATCATTTCTGGGAACTCTCTTTGTGTATTTTAACAGTTTTACCACAATTAGACAGATTTCTTAGAAGTATTTCCTGGAACCGTCACCATTTTAAATGATACACACACAAAAAAGCCGAAGCCAATCCTCCTAAATTGTAAACATAAACGCTATTCTCCTCATTCCAAGGCTTTAGACACCAATTCTGATCTCTGTAAACATGAACTCGTAATAATTGTAAGCACAGTCCCGTGAAAACGCCACCAGAAGTACCCGTACTTGTAAACATTACCAGTATTTTCATCATTTCACAGCTTTCCACTCGAAACCTCCGTGATTGATTTCGACAGTAAATGTAGTAAGAATCTATTTACGTGTACTTGAAATGTTTATTACACGTTCTTAATCACTTCTGGGAACTTTCATTGTGTATTTTAACAGTTTTACCACAATTAGACAGTTTGCTTAGAAGTATTTACTGGAACCGACACCATTTTAACTGATTCACACAAAAAACACGCCAAAGCCAATCCTCCTAAATTGTAAACATATACACTATTCTCCTCATTCCAAGGCTTTAGACACCAATTCTGGGCTCTGTAAACATGAACTCTTAATAACTGAAAGCACAGTCCCATGAAAACGCCACCCGAAGTACCCTGACTTGTAAACATTACCAGTATTTTCGACATTTCACAGCTTTCCACTGGAAACCTCCGTGATTGAATTCGTCAGTAAATGTAGTAAGAATCTATTTACGTGTACTTGAAATGTTTATTACACGTTCTTAATCACTTCTGGGAACTTTCATTGTGTATTTTAACAGTTTTACCACAATTAGACAGTTTGCTTAGAAGTATTTACTGGAACCGACACCATTTTAACTGATTCACACAAAAAACACGCCAAAGCCAATCCTCCTAAATTGTAAACATATACACTATTCTCCTCATTCCAAGGCTTTAGACACCAATTCTGAGCTCTGTAAACATGAACTCGTAATAATTGAAAGTACAGTCCCGTGAAAACGCCACCCGAAGTACCCGGACTTGTAAACATTACCAGTATTTTCGTCATTTCACAGCTTTCCACTGGAAACCTCCGTGATTGAATTCGACAGTAAATGTAGTAAGAATCTATTTACGTGTACTTGAGGTGTTTATTAAACGTTCTTAATCATTTCTGGGAAATATCATTGTGTATTTTAACAGTTTTACCACAATTAGACAGTTTGCTTAGAAGTATTTACTGGAACCGTCACCATTTTGAATGATACACACACAAAAAAGCCGAAGCCAATCCTCCTAAATTGTAAACATAAACGCTATTCTCCTCATTCCAAGGCTTTAGACACCAATTCTGATCTCTGTAAACATGAACTCGTCATAATTGTAAGCACAGTCCCGTGAAAACGCCACCAGAAGTATCCGTACTTGTAAACATTACCAGTATTTTCGTCATTTCACAGCTTTCCACTCGAAACCTCCGTGATTGAATTCGACAGTAAAGGTAGTAAGAATCTATTTATGTGTACTTGAAATGTTTCTTACACGTTCTTAATCACTTCTGGGTACTTTCATTGTGTATTTTAACAGTTTTACCACAATTGGACAGTTTGCTTAGAAGTATTTACTGGAACCGACACCATTTTAACTGATTCACACAAAAAACACGCCAAAGCCAATCCTCCTAAATTGTAAACATATACACTATTCTCCTCATTCCAAGGCTTTAGACACCAATTCTGAGCTCTGTAAACATGAACTCGTAATAATTGAAAGTACAGTCCCGTGAAAACGCCACCCGAAGTACCCGGACTTGTAAACATTACCAGTATTTTCGTCATTTCACAGCTTTCCACTGGAAACCTCCGTGATTGAATTCGACAGTAAATGTAGTAAGAATCTATTTACGTGTACTTGAGATGTTTATTACACGTTTTTAATCATTTCTGGGAACTCTCATTGTGTATTTTAATAGTTTTACCACAATTAGACAGTTTGCTTAGAACTGTTTACTGGAACCGCCACCATTTTAACTGATTCACACAAAAAAAACGCCAAAGCCAAATCTCCTTAATTCTAAACATAAAAACTATTCTCGTTATTCCAAGGCTTGAGACACCAATTCTGGGCTCTGTAAACATGAACTCTTAATAACTGAAAGCACAGTCCCGTGAAAACGCCACCCGAAGTACCCGGTCTTGTAAACATTACCAGTATTTTCATCATTTCACAGCTTTCCACTGGAAACCTCCGTGATTGAATTCGTCAGTAAATGTAGTAAGAATCTATTTACGTGTACTTGAGGTGTTTATTAAACGTTCTTAATCATTTCTGGGAACTCTCTTTGTGTATTTTAACAGTTTTACCACAATTAGACAGATTTCTTAGAAGTATTTCCTGGAACCGTCACCATTTTAAATGATACACACACAAAAAAGCCGAAGCCAATCCTCCTAAATTGTAAACATAAACGCTATTCTCCTCATTCCAAGGCTTTAGACACCAATTCTGATCTCTGTAAACATGAACTCGTAATAATTGTAAGCACAGTCCCTTGAAAACGCCACCAGAAGTACCCGTACTTGTAAACATTACCAGTATTTTCGTCATTTCACAGCTTTCCACTCGAAACCTCCGTGATTGATTTCGACAGTAAATGTAGTAAGAATCTATTTACGTGTACTTGAAATGTTTCTTACACGTTCTTAATCACTTCTGGGTACTTTCATTGTGTATTTTAACAGTTTTACCACAATTGGACAGTTTGCTTAGAAGTATTTACTGGAACCGTCACCATTTTAACTGATTCACACAAAAAACACGCCAAAGCCAATCCTCCTAAATTGTAAACATATACACTATTCTCCTCATTCCAAGGCTTTAGACACCAATTCTGAGCTCTGTAAACATGAACTCGTAATAATTGAAAGTACAGTCCCGTGAAAACGCCACCCGAAGTACCCGGACTTGTAAACATTACCAGTATTTTCGTCATTTCACAGCTTTCCACTGGAAACCTCCGTGATTGAATTCGACAGTAAATGTAGTAAGAATCTATTTACGTGTACTTGAGGTGTTTATTAAACGTTCTTAATCATTTCTGGGAAATATCATTGTGTATTTTAACAGTTTTACCACAATTAGACAGTTTGCTTAGAAGTATTTACTGGAACCGTCACCATTTTGAATGATACACACACAAAAAAGCCGAAGCCAATCCTCCTAAATTGTAAACATAAACGCTATTCTCCTCATTCCAAGGCTTTAGACACCAATTCTGATCTCTGTAAACATGAACTCGTAATAATTGTAAGCACAGTCCCGTGAAAACGCCACCAGAAGTATCCGTACTTGTAAACATTACCAGTATTTTCGTCATTTCACAGCTTTCCACTCGAAACCTCCGTGATTGAATTCGACAGTAAAGGTAGTAAGAATCTATTTATGTGTACTTGAAATGTTTCTTACACGTGCTTAATCACTTCTGGGTACTTTCATTGTGTATTTTAACAGTTTTACCACAATTGGACAGTTTGCTTAGAAGTATTTACTGGAACCGACACCATTTTAACTGATTCACACAAAAAACACGCCAAAACCAATCCTCCTTAATTGTAAACATATACACTATTCTCCTCATTCCAAGGCTTTAGACACCAATTCTGAGCTCTGTAAACATGAACTCGTAATAATTGAAAGTACAGTCCCGTGAAAACGCCACCCGAAGTACCCGGACTTGTAAACATTACCAGTATTTTCGTCATTTCACAGCTTTCCACTGGAAACCTCCGTGATTGAATTCGACAGTAAATGTAGTAAGAATCTATTTACGTGTACTTGAGGTGTTTATTAAACGGTCTTAATCATTTCTGGGAAATATCATTGTGTATTTTAACAGTTTTACCACAATTAGACAGTTGCTTAGAAGTATTTACTGGAACCGTCACCATTTTGAATGATACACACAAAAAAAGCCGAAGCCAATCCTCCTAAATTGTAAACATAAACACTATTCTCCTCATTCCAAGGCTTTAGACACCAATTCTGAGCTCTGTAAACATGAACTCGTAATAATTGTAAGCACAGTCCCGTGAAAACGCCACCGGAAGTACCCGTACTTGTAAACATGAACAGTATTTGCGTCATTTCACAGCTTTCCACTGGAAACCTCCGTGATTGAATTCGACAGTAAATGTGGTAGGAATCTATTTACGTGTACTTGAGATGTTTATTACACGTTCTTAATCATTTCTGGGAACTATCATTGTGTATTTCAACATTTTTACCACAATTAGACAGTTTGCTTAGAAGTATTTCCTGGAACAGTCACCATTTTGAATGATACACACAAAAAAAGCCGAAGCCAATCCTCCTACATTGTAAACATAAACACTATTCTCCTCATTCCAAGGCTTTAGACACCAATTCTGATCTCTGTAAACATGAACTCGTCATAATTGTAAGCACAGTCCCGTGAAAACGCCACCAGAAGTACCCGTACTTGTAAACATTACCAGTATTTTCGTCATTTCACAGCTTTCCACTTGAAACCTCGGTGATTGAATTCGACAGTAAATGTAGTAAGAATCTATTTACGTGTACTTGAGATGTTTATTACACGTTTTTAATCATTTCTGGGAACTCTCATTGTGTATTTTAATAGTTTTACCACAATTAGACAGTTTGCTTAGAACTGTTTACTGGAACCGCCACCATTTTAACTGATTCACACAAAAAAAACGCCAAAGCCAAATCTCCTAAATTCTAAACATAAAAACTATTCTCGTTATTCCAAGGCTTTAGACACCAATTCTGGGCTCTGTAAACATGAACTCTTAATAACTGAAAGCACAGTCCCATGAAAACGCCACCCGAAGTACCCTGACTTGAAAACATTACCAGTATTTTCGACATTTCACAGCTTTCCACTGGAAACCTCCGTGATTGAATTCGTCAGTAAATGTAGTAAGAATCTATTTACGTTACTTGAAATGTTTATTTCACGTTCTTAATCATTTCTGGGAACTCTCATTGTGTATTTTAACAGTTTTAACACAATTAGACAGTTTGCTTAGAAGTGTTTACTGGAACCGCCACCATTTTAACTGATTCACACAAAAAAAACGCCAAAGCCAATCCTCCTAAATTCTAAACATAAAAATTATTCTCGTTATTCCAAGGCTTGAGACACCAATTCTGGGCTCTGTAAACATGAACTCTTAATAACTGAAAGCACAATCCCGTGAAAACGCCACCCGAAGTACCCGGTCTTGTAAACATTACCAGTATTTTCATCATTTCACAGCTTTCCACTGGAAACCTCCGTGATTGAATTCGTCAGTAAATGTAGTAAGAATCTATTTACGTGTACTTGAGGTGTTTATTAAACGTTCTTAATCATTTCTGGGAAATATCATTGTGTATTTTAACAGTTTTACCACAATTAGACAGTTTGCTTAGAAGTATTTACTGGAACCGTCACCATTTTGAATGATACACACACAAAAAAGCCGAAGCCAATCCTCCTAAATTGTAAACATAAACGCTATTCTCCTCATTCCAAGGCTTTAGACACCAATTCTGATCTCTGTAAACATGAACTCGTAATAATTGTAAGCACAGTCCCGTGAAAACGCCACCAGAAGTATCCGTACTTGTAAACATTACCAGTATTTTCGTCATTTCACAGCTTTCCACTCGAAACCTCCGTGATTGAATTCGACAGTAAAGGTAGTAAGAATCTATTTATGTGTACTTGAAATGTTTCTTACACGTGCTTAATCACTTCTGGGTACTTTCATTGTGTATTTTAACAGTTTTACCACAATTGGACAGTTTGCTTAGAAGTATTTACTGGAACCGACACCATTTTAACTGATTCACACAAAAAACACGCCAAAACCAATCCTCCTAAATTGTAAACATATACACTATTCTCCTCATTCCAAGGCTTTAGACACCAATTCTGAGCTCTGTAAACATGAACTCGTAATAATTGTAAGCACAGTCCCGTGAAAACGCCACCGGAAGTACCCGTACTTGTAAACATGAACAGTATTTGCGTCATTTCACAGCTTTCCACTGGAAACCTCCGTGATTGAATTCGACAGTAAATGTGGTAGGAATCTATTTACGTGTACTTGAGATGTTTATTACACGTTCTTAATCATTTCTGGGAACTATCATTGTGTATTTCAACATTTTTACCACAATTAGACAGTTTGCTTAGAAGTATTTCCTGGAACAGTCACCATTTTGAATGATACACACAAAAAAAGCCGAAGCCAATCCTCCTACATTGTAAACATAAACACTATTCTCCTCATTCCAAGGCTTTAGACACCAATTCTGATCTCTGTAAACATGAACTCGTAATAATTGTAAGCACAGTCCCGTGAAAACGCCACCAGAAGTACCCGTACTTGTAAACATTACCAGTATTTTCGTCATTTCACAGCTTTCCACTTGAAACCTCGGTGATTGAATTCGACAGTAAATGTAGTAAGAATCTATTTACGTGTACTTGAGATGTTTATTACACGTTTTTAATCATTTCTGGGAACTCTCATTGTGTATTTTAATAGTTTTACCACAATTAGACAGTTTGCTTAGAACTGTTTACTGGAACCGCCACCATTTTAACTGATTCACACAAAAAAAACGCCAAAGCCAAATCTCCTAAATTCTAAACATAAAAACTATTCTCGTTATTCCAAGGCTTTAGACACCAATTCTGGGCTCTGTAAACATGAACTCTTAATAACTGAAAGCACAGGCCCATGAAAACGCCACCCGAAGTACCCTGACTTGAAAACATTACCAGTATTTTCGACATTTCACAGCTTTCCACTGGAAACCTCCGTGATTGAATTCGTCAGTAAATGTAGTAAGAATCTATTTACGTTACTTGAAATGTTTATTTCACGTTCTTAATCATTTCTGGGAACTCTCATTGTGTATTTTAACAGTTTTAACACAATTAGACAGTTTGCTTAGAAGTGTTTACTGGAACCGCCACCATTTTAACTGATTCACACAAAAAAAACGCCAAAGCCAATCCTCCTAAATTCTAAACATAAAAATTATTCTCGTTATTCCAAGGCTTGAGACACCAATTCTGGGCTCTGTAAACATGAACTCTTAATAACTGAAAGCACAGTCCCGTGAAAACGCCACCCGAATTACCGGGTCTTGTAAACATTACCAGTATTTTCATCATTTCACAGCTTTCCACTGGAAACCTCCGTGATTGAATTCGTCAGTTAATGTAGTAAGAATCTATTTACGTGTACTTGAGGTGTTTATTAAACGTTCTTAATCATTTCTGGGAACTCTCTTTGTGTATTTTAACAGTTTTACCACAATTAGACAGATTTCTTAGAAGTATTTCCTGGAACCGTCACCATTTTAAATGATACACACACAAAAAAGCCGAAGCCAATCCTCCTAAATTGTAAACATAAACGCTATTCTCCTCATTCCAAGGCTTTAGACACCAATTCTGATCTCTGTAAACATGAACTCGTAATAATTGTAAGCACAGTCCCGTGAAAACGCCACCAGAAGTACCCGTACTTGTAAACATTACCAGTATTTTCGTCATTTCACAGCTTTCCACTCGAAACCTCCGTGATTGAATTCGACAGTAAATGTAGTAAGAATCTATTTACGTTACTTGAAATGTTTATTACACGTTCTTAATCATTTCTGGGAACTCTCATTGTGTATTTTAACAGTTTTAACACAATTAGACAGTTTGCTTAGAAGTGTTTACTGGAACTGCCACCATTTTAACTGATTCACACAAAAAAAACGCCAAAGCCAATCCTCCTAAATTCTAAACATAAAAATTATTCTCGTTATTCCAAGGCTTTAGACACCAATTCTGAGCTCTGTAAACATGAACTCGTAATAATTGTAAGCACAGTCCCGTGAAAACGCCACCGAAAGTACCCGTACTTGTAAACATTACCAGTATTTTCGTCATTTCACAGCTTTCCACTGGAAACCTCGGTGATTGAATTCGACAGTAAATGAAGTAAGAATCTATTTACGTGTACTTGAGATGTTTATTACACGTTCTTAATCATTTCCGGGAACTCTCATTGTGTATGTTAATAGTTTTACCACAGTTAGACAGTTTGCTTAGAACTGTTTACTGGAACCGCCACCATTTTAACTGATTCACACAAAAAAAACGCCAAAGCCAAATCTCCTTAATTCTAAACATAAAAACTATTCTCGTTATTCCAAGGCTTGAGACACCAATTCTGGGCTCTGTAAACATGAACTCTTAATAACTGAAAGCACAGTCCCGTGAAAACGCCACCTGAATTACCGGGTCTTGTAAACATTACCAGTATTTTCATCATTTCACAGCTTTCCACTGGAAACCTCCGTGATTGAATTCGTCAGTAAATGTAGTAAGAATCTATTTACGTGTACTTGAGGTGTTTAT
Source organism: Myotis daubentonii (assembly GCF_963259705.1). Lineage (NCBI taxonomy): Eukaryota > Metazoa > Chordata > Mammalia > Chiroptera > Vespertilionidae > Myotis > Myotis daubentonii. The sequence continues at coordinate 28,963 of NW_026775455.1, forward strand.
TAAACGTTCTTAATCATTTCTGGGAACTCTCTTTGTGTATTTTAACAGTTTTACCACAATTAGACAGATTTCTTAGAAGTATTTCCTGGAACCGTCACCATTTTAAATGATACACACACAAAAAAGCCGAAGCCAATCCTCCTAAATTGTAAACATAAACGCTATTCTCCTCATTCCAAGGCTTTAGACACCAATTCTGATCTCTGTAAACATGAACTCGTAATAATTGTAAGCACAGTCCCGTGAAAACGCCACCAGAAGTACCCGTACTTGTAAACATTACCAGTATTTTCATCATTTCACAGCTTTCCACTCGAAACCTCCGTGATTGATTTCGACAGTAAATGTAGTAAGAATCTATTTACGTGTACTTGAAATGTTTATTACACGTTCTTAATCACTTCTGGGAACTTTCATTGTGTATTTTAACAGTTTTACCACAATTAGACAGTTTGCTTAGAAGTATTTACTGGAACCGACACCATTTTAACTGATTCACACAAAAAACACGCCAAAGCCAATCCTCCTAAATTGTAAACATATACACTATTCTCCTCATTCCAAGGCTTTAGACACCAATTCTGAGCTCTGTAAACATGAACTCGTAATAATTGAAAGTACAGTCCCGTGAAAACGCCACCCGAAGTACCCGGACTTGTAAACATTACCAGTATTTTCGTCATTTCACAGCTTTCCACTGGAAACCTCCGTGATTGAATTCGACAGTAAATGTAGTAAGAATCTATTTACGTGTACTTGAGGTGTTTATTAAACATTCTTAATCATTTCTGGGAAATATCATTGTGTATTTTAACAGTTTTACCACAATTAGACAGATTTCTTAGAAGTATTTCCTGGAACCGTCACCATATTAAATGATACACACACAAAAAAGCCGAAGCCAATCCTCCTAAATTGTAAACATAAACGCTATTCTCCTCATTCCAAGGCTTTAGACACCAATTCTGATCTCTGTAAACATGAACTCGTAATAATTGTAAGCACAGTCCCGTGAAAACGCCACCAGAAGTACCCGTACTTGTAAACATTACCAGTATTTTCATCATTTCACAGCTTTCCACTCGAAACCTCCGTGATTGATTTCGACAGTAAATGTAGTAAGAATCTATTTACGTGTACTTGAAATGTTTATTACACGTTCTTAATCACTTCTGGGAACTTTCATTGTGTATTTTAACAGTTTTACCACAATTAGACAGTTTGCTTAGAAGTATTTACTGGAACCGACACCATTTTAACTGATTCACACAAAAAACACGCCAAAGCCAATCCTCCTAAATTGTAAACATATACACTATTCTCCTCATTCCAAGGCTTTAGACACCAATTCTGGGCTCTGTAAACATGAACTCTTAATAACTGAAAGCACAGTCCCATGAAAACGCCACCCGAAGTACCCTGACTTGTAAACATTACCAGTATTTTCGACATTTCACAGCTTTCCACTGGAAACCTCCGTGATTGAATTCGTCAGTAAATGTAGTAAGAATCTATTTACGTTACTTGAAATGTTTATTACACGTTCTTAATCATTTCTGGGAACTCTCATTGTGTATTTTAACAGTTTTAACACAATTAGACAGTTTGCTTAGAAGTGTTTACTGGAACCGCCACCATTTTAACTGATTCACACAAAAAAAACGCCAAAGCCAATCCTCCTAAATTATAAACATAAAAATTATTCTCGTTATTCCAAGGCTTGAGACACCAATTCTGGGCTCTGTAAACATGAACTCTTAATAACTGAAAGCACAGTCCCGTGAAAACGCCACCCGAATTACCGGGTCTTGTAAACATTACCAGTATTTTCATCATTTCACAGCTTTCCACTGGAAACCTCCGTGATTGAATTCGTCAGTAAATGTAGTAAGAATCTATTTACGTGTACTTGAGGTGTTTATTAAACGTTCTTAATCATTTCTGGGAACTCTCTTTGTGTATTTTAACAGTTTTACCACAATTAGACAGATTTCTTAGAAGTATTTCCTGGAACCGTCACCATTTTAAATGATACACACACAAAAAAGCCGAAGCCAATCCTCCTAAATTGTAAACATAAACGCTATTCTCCTCATTCCAAGGCTTTAGACACCAATTCTGATCTCTGTAAACATGAACTCGTAATAATTGTAAGCACAGTCCCGTGAAAACGCCACCAGAAGTACCCGTACTTGTAAACATTACCAGTATTTTCGTCATTTCACAGCTTTCCACTCGAAACCTCCGTGATTGAATTCGACAGTAAATGTAGTAAGAATCTATTTACGTTACTTGAAATGTTTATTACACGTTCTTAATCATTTCTGGGAACTCTCATTGTGTATTTTAACAGTTTTAACACAATTAGACAGTTTGCTTAGAAGTGTTTACTGGAACCGCCACCATTTTAACTGATTCACACAAAAAAAACGCCAAAGCCAATCCTCCTAAATTCTAAACATAAAAATTATTCTCGTTATTCCAAGGCTTGAGACACCAATTCTGAGCTCTGTAAACATGAACTCGTAATAATTGTAAGCACAGTCCCGTGAAAACGCCACCGGAAGTACCCGTACTTGTAAACATTACCAGTATTTTCCACATTTCACAGCTTTCCACTGGAAACCTCCGTGATTGAATTCGTCAGTAAATGTAGTAAGAATCTATTTACGTGTACTTGAGGTGTTTATTAAACGTTCTTAATCATTTCTGGGAACTCTCATTGTGTATTTTAACAGTTTTACCACAATTAGACAGTTTGCTTAGAAGTATTTACTGGAACCGCCACCATTTTAACTGATTCACACAAAAATAGCCAAAGCCAATCATCCTAAATTGTAAACATAAACACTATGCTCCTCATTCCAAGGCTTTAGACACCAATTCTGAGCTCTGTAAACATGAACTCGTAATAATTGTAAGCACAGTCCCGTGAAAACGCCACCAGAAGTACCCGTACTTGTAAGCATTACCAGTATTTTCGTCATTTCACAGCTTTCCACTGGAAACCTCCGTGATTGAATTCGACAGTAAATGTAGTAAGAATCTATTTACGTGTACTTGAGATGTTTATTACACGTTTTTAATCATTTCTGGGAACTCTCATTGTGTATTTTAATAGTTTTACCACAATTAGACAGTTTGCTTAGAACTGTTTACTGGAACCGCCACCATTTTAACTGATTCACACAAAAAAAACGCCAAAGCCAAATCTCCTTAATTCTAAACATAAAAACTATTCTCGTTATTCCAAGGCTTGAGACACCAATTCTGGGCTCTGTAAACATGAACTCTTAATAACTGAAAGCACAGTCCCGTGAAAACGCCACCTGAATTACCGGGTCTTGTAAACATTACCAGTATTTTCATCATTTCACAGCTTTCCACTGGAAACCTCCGTGATTGAATTCGTCAGTAAATGTAGTAAGAATCTATTTACGTGTACTTGAGGTGTTTATTAAACGTTCTTAATCATTTCTGGGAACTCTCTTTGTGTATTTTAACAGTTTTACCACAATTAGACAGATTTCTTAGAAGTATTTCCTGGAACCGTCACCATTTTAAATGATACACACACAAAAAAGCCGAAGCCAATCCTCCTAAATTGTAAACATAAACGCTATTCTCCTCATTCCAAGGCTTTAGACACCAATTCTGATCTCTGTAAACATGAACTCGTAATAATTGTAAGCACAGTCCCGTGAAAACGCCACCAGAAGTACCCGTACTTGTAAACATTACCAGTATTTTCATCATTTCACAGCTTTCCACTCGAAACCTCCGTGATTGATTTCGACAGTAAATGTAGTAAGAATCTATTTACGTGTACTTGAAATGTTTATTACACGTTCTTAATCACTTCTGGGAACTTTCATTGTGTATTTTAACAGTTTTACCACAATTAGACAGTTTGCTTAGAAGTATTTACTGGAACCGACACCATTTTAACTGATTCACACAAAAAACACGCCAAAGCCAATCCTCCTAAATTGTAAACATATACACTATTCTCCTCATTCCAAGGCTTTAGACACCAATTCTGAGCTCTGTAAACATGAACTCGTAATAATTGAAAGTACAGTCCCGTGAAAACGCCACCCGAAGTACCCGGACTTGTAAACATTACCAGTATTTTCGTCATTTCACAGCTTTCCACTGGAAACCTCCGTGATTGAATTCGACAGTAAATGTAGTAAGAATCTATTTACGTGTACTTGAGGTGTTTATTAAACGGTCTTAATCATTTCTGGGAACTCTCTTTGTGTATTTTAACAGTTTTACCACAATTAGACAGTTGCTTAGAAGTATTTACTGGAACCGTCACCATTTTGAATGATACACACAAAAAAAGCCGAAGCCAATCCTCCTAAATTGTAAACATAAACACTATTCTCCTCATTCCAAGGCTTTAGACACCAATTCTGAGCTCTGTAAACATGAACTCGTAATAATTGTAAGCACAGTCCCGTGAAAACGCCACCGGAAGTACCCGTACTTGTAAACATTAACAGTATTTGCGTCATTTCACAGCTTTCCAATGGAAACCTCCGTGATTGAATTCGACAGTAAATGTGGTAGGAATCTATTTACGTGTACTTGAGATGTTTATTACACGTTCTTAATCATTTCTGGGAACTATCATTGTGTATTTCAACATTTTTACCACAATTAGACAGTTTGCTTAGAAGTATTTCCTGGAACAGTCACCATTTTGAATGATACACACAAAAAAAGCCGAAGCCAATCCTCCTAAATTGTAAACATATACACTATTCTCCTCATTCCATGGCTTTAGACACCAATTCTGGGCTCTGTAAACATGAACTCTTAATAACTGAAAGCACAGTCCCATGAAAACGCCACCCGAAGTACCCTGACTTGTAAACATTACCAGTATTTTCGACATTTCACAGCTTTCCACTGGAAACCTCCGTGATTGAATTCGTCAGTAAATGTAGTAAGAATCTATTTACGTTACTTGAAATGTTTATTACACGTTCTTAATCATTTCTGGGAACTCTCATTGTGTATTTTAACAGTTTTAACACAATTAGACAGTTTGCTTAGAAGTGTTTACTGGAACCGCCACCATTTTAACTGATTCACACAAAAAAAACGCCAAAGCCAATCCTCCTAAATTCTAAACATAAAAATTATTCTCGTTATTCCAAGGCTTGAGACACCAATTCTGGGCTCTGTAAACATGAACTCTTAATAACTGAAAGCACAGTCCCGTGAAAACGCCACCCGAATTACCGGGTCTTGTAAACATTACCAGTATTTTCATCATTTCACAGCTTTCCACTGGAAACCTCCGTGATTGAATTCGTCAGTAAATGTAGTAAGAATCTATTTACGTGTACTTGAGGTGTTTATTAAACGTTCTTAATCATTTCTGGGAACTCTCTTTGTGTATTTTAACAGTTTTACCACAATTAGACAGATTTCTTAGAAGTATTTCCTGGAACCGTCACCATTTTAAATGATACACACACAAAAAAGCCGAAGCCAATCCTCCTAAATTGTAAACATAAACGCTATTCTCCTCATTCCAAGGCTTTAGACACCAATTCTGATCTCTGTAAACATGAACTCGTAATAATTGTAAGCACAGTCCCGTGAAAACGCCACCAGAAGTACCCGTACTTGTAAACATTACCAGTATTTTCGTCATTTCACAGCTTTCCACTCGAAACCTCCGTGATTGAATTCGACAGTAAATGTAGTAAGAATCTATTTACGTTACTTGAAATGTTTATTACACGTTCTTAATCATTTCTGGGAACTCTCATTGTGTATTTTAACAGTTTTAACACAATTAGACAGTTTGCTTAGAAGTGTTTACTGGAACTGCCACCATTTTAACTGATTCACACAAAAAAAACGCCAAAGCCAATCCTCCTAAATTCTAAACATAAAAATTATTCTCGTTATTCCAAGGCTTTAGACACCAATTCTGAGCTCTGTAAACATGAACTCGTAATAATTGTAAGCACAGTCCCGTGAAAACGCCACCGGAAGTACCCGTACTTGTAAACATTACCAGTATTTTCCACATTTCACAGCTTTCCACTGGAAACCTCCGTGATTGAATTCGTCAGTAAATGTAGTAAGAATCTATTTACGTGTACTTGAGGTGTTTATTAAACGTTCTTAATCATTTCTGGGAACTCTCATTGTGTATTTTAACAGTTTTACCACAATTAGACAGTTTGCTTAGAAGTATTTACTGGAACCGCCACCATTTTAACTGATTCACACAAAAATAGCCAAAGCCAATCATCCTAAATTGTAAACATAAACACTATGCTCCTCATTCCAAGGCTTTAGACACCAATTCTGAGCTCTGTAAACATGAACTCGTAATAATTGTAAGCACAGTCCCGTGAAAACGCCACCAGAAGTACCCGTACTTGTAAGCATTACCAGTATTTTCGTCATTTCACAGCTTTCCACTGGAAACCTCCGTGATTGAATTCGACAGTAAATGTAGTAAGAATCTATTTACGTGTACTTGAGATGTTTATTACACGTTTTTAATCAATTCTGGGAACTCTCATTGTGTATTTTAATAGTTTTACCACAATTAGACAGTTTGCTTAGAACTGTTTACTGGAACCGCCACCATTTTAACTGATTCACACAAAAAAAACGCCAAAGCCAAATCTCCTTAATTCTAAACATAAAAACTATTCTCGTTATTCCAAGGCTTGAGACACCAATTCTGGGCTCTGTAAACATGAACTCTTAATAACTGAAAGCACAGTCCCGTGAAAACGCCACCTGAATTACCGGGTCTTGTAAACATTACCAGTATTTTCATCATTTCACAGCTTTCCACTGGAAACCTCCGTGATTGAATTCGTCAGTAAATGTAGTAAGAATCTATTTACGTGTACTTGAGGTGTTTATTAAACGTTCTTAATCATTTCTGGGAACTCTCTTTGTGTATTTTAACAGTTTTACCACAATTAGACAGATTTCTTAGAAGTATTTCCTGGAACCGTCACCATTTTAAATGATACACACACAAAAAAGCCGAAGCCAATCCTCCTAAATTGTAAACATAAACGCTATTCTCCTCATTCCAAGGCTTTAGACACCAATTCTGATCTCTGTAAACATGAACTCGTAATAATTGTAAGCACAGTCCCGTGAAAACGCCACCAGAAGTACCCGTACTTGTAAACATTACCAGTATTTTCATCATTTCACAGCTTTCCACTCGAAACCTCCGTGATTGATTTCGACAGTAAATGTAGTAAGAATCTATTTACGTGTACTTGAAATGTTTATTACACGTTCTTAATCACTTCTGGGAACTTTCATTGTGTATTTTAACAGTTTTACCACAATTAGACAGTTTGCTTAGAAGTATTTACTGGAACCGACACCATTTTAACTGATTCACACAAAAAACACGCCAAAGCCAATCCTCCTAAATTGTAAACATATACACTATTCTCCTCATTCCAAGGCTTTAGACACCAATTCTGAGCTCTGTAAACATGAACTCGTAATAATTGAAAGTACAGTCCCGTGAAAACGCCACCCGAAGTACCCGGACTTGTAAACATTACCAGTATTTTCGTCATTTCACAGCTTTCCGCTGGAAACCTCCGTGATTGAATTCGACAGTAAATGTAGTAAGAATCTATTTACGTGTACTTGAGGTGTTTATTAAACGTTCTTAATCATTTCTGGGAAATATCATTGTGTATTTTAACAGTTTTACCACAATTAGACAGTTTGCTTAGAAGTATTTACTGGAACCGTCACCATTTTGAATGATACACACACAAAAAAGCCGAAGCCAATCCTCCTAAATTGTAAACATAAACGCTATTCTCCTCATTCCAAGGCTTTAGACACCAATTCTGATCTCTGTAAACATGAACTCGTCATAATTGTAAGCACAGTCCCGTGAAAACGCCACCAGAAGTATCCGTACTTGTAAACATTACCAGTATTTTCGTCATTTCACAGCTTTCCACTCGAAACCTCCGTGATTGAATTCGACAGTAAAGGTAGTAAGAATCTATTTATGTGTACTTGAAATGTTTCTTACACGTTCTTAATCACTTCTGGGTACTTTCATTGTGTATTTTAACAGTTTTACCACAATTGGACAGTTTGCTTAGAAGTATTTACTGGAACCGACACCATTTTAACTGATTCACACAAAAAACACGCCAAAGCCAATCCTCCTAAATTGTAAACATATACACTATTCTCCTCATTCCAAGGCTTTAGACACCAATTCTGAGCTCTGTAAACATGAACTCGTAATAATTGAAAGTACAGTCCCGTGAAAACGCCACCCGAAGTACCCGGACTTGTAAACATTACCAGTATTTTCGTCATTTCACAGCTTTCCACTGGAAACCTCTGTGATTGAATTCGACAGTAAATGTAGTAAGAATCTATTTACGTGTACTTGAGATGTTTATTACACGTTTTTAATCATTTCTGGGAACTCTCATTGTGTATTTTAATAGTTTTACCACAATTAGACAGTTTGCTTAGAACTGTTTACTGGAACCGCCACCATTTTAACTGATTCACACAAAAAAAACGCCAAAGCCAAATCTCCTTAATTCTAAACATAAAAACTATTCTCGTTATTCCAAGGCTTGAGACACCAATTCTGGGCTCTGTAAACATGAACTCTTAATAACTGAAAGCACAGTCCCGTGAAAACGCCACCCGAAGTACCCGGTCTTGTAAACATTACCAGTATTTTCATCATTTCACAGCTTTCCACTGGAAACCTCCGTGATTGAATTCGTCAGTAAATGTAGTAAGAATCTATTTACGTGTACTTGAGGTGTTTATTAAACGTTCTTAATCATTTCTGGGAACTCTCTTTGTGTATTTTAACAGTTTTACCACAATTAGACAGATTTCTTAGAAGTATTTCCTGGAACCGTCACCATTTTAAATGATACACACACAAAAAAGCCGAAGCCAATCCTCCTAAATTGTAAACATAAACGCTATTCTCCTCATTCCAAGGCTTTAGACACCAATTCTGATCTCTGTAAACATGAACTCGTAATAATTGTAAGCACAGTCCCTTGAAAACGCCACCAGAAGTACCCGGACTTGTAAACATTACCAGTATTTTCGTCATTTCACAGCTTTCCACTCGAAACCTCCGTGATTGATTTCGACAGTAAATGTAGTAAGAATCTATTTACGTGTACTTGAAATGTTTCTTACACGTTCTTAATCACTTCTGGGTACTTTCATTGTGTATTTTAACAGTTTTACCACAATTGGACAGTTTGCTTAGAAGTATTTACTGGAACCGTCACCATTTTAACTGATTCACACAAAAAACACGCCAAAGCCAATCCTCCTAAATTGTAAACATATACACTATTCTCCTCATTCCAAGGCTTTAGACACCAATTCTGAGCTCTGTAAACATGAACTCGTAATAATTGAAAGTACAGTCCCGTGAAAACGCCACCCGAAGTACCCGGACTTGTAAACATTACCAGTATTTTCGTCATTTCACAGCTTTCCACTGGAAACCTCCGTGATTGAATTCGACAGTAAATGTAGTAAGAATCTATTTACGTGTACTTGAGGTGTTTATTAAACGGTCTTAATCATTTCTGGGAAATATCATTGTGTATTTTAACAGTTTTACCACAATTAGACAGTTGCTTAGAAGTATTTACTGGAACCGTCACCATTTTGAATGATACACACAAAAAAAGCCGAAGCCAATCCTCCTAAATTGTAAACAAAAACACTATTCTCCTCATTCCAAGGCTTTAGACACCAATTCTGAGCTCTGTAAACATGAACTCGTAATAATTGTAAGCACAGTCCCGTGAAAACGCCACCGGAAGTACCCGTACTTGTAAACATTAACAGTATTTGCGTCATTTCACAGCTTTCCAATGGAAACCTCCGTGATTGAATTCGACAGTAAATGTGGTAGGAATCTATTTACGTGTACTTGAGATGTTTATTACACGTTCTTAATCATTTCTGGGAACTATCATTGTGTATTTCAACATTTTTACCACAATTAGACAGTTTGCTTAGAAGTATTTCCTGGAACAGTCACCATTTTGAATGATACACACAAAAAAAGCCGAAGCCAATCCTCCTACATTGTAAACATAAACACTATTCTCCTCATTCCAAGGCTTTAGACACCAATTCTGATCTCTGTAAACATGAACTCGTAATAATTGTAAGCACAGTCCCGTGAAAACGCCACCAGAAGTACCCGTACTTGTAAACATTACCAGTATTTTCGTCATTTCACAGCTTTCCACTTGAAACCTCGGTGATTGAATTCGACAGTAAATGTAGTAAGAATCTATTTACGTGTACTTGAGATGTTTATTACACGTTTTTAATCATTTCTGGGAACTCTCATTGTGTATTTTAATAGTTTTACCACAAATAGACAGTTTGCTTAGAACTGTTTACTGGAACCGCCACCATTTTAACTGATTCACACAAAAAAAACGCCAAAGCCAAATCTCCTAAATTCTAAACATAAAAACTATTCTCGTTATTCCAAGGCTTTAGACACCAATTCTGGGCTCTGTAAACATGAACTCTTAATAACTGAAAGCACAGTCCCATGAAAAGGCCACCCGAAGTACCCTGACTTGAAAACATTACCAGTATTTTCGACATTTCACAGCTTTCCACTGGAAACCTCCGTGATTGAATTCGTCAGTAAATGTAGTAAGAATCTATTTACGTTACTTGAAATGTTTATTACACGTTCTTAATCATTTCTGGGAACTCTCATTGTGTATTTTAACAGTTTTAACACAATTAGACAGTTTGCTTAGAAGTGTTTACTGGAACTGCCACCATTTTAACTGATTCACACAAAAAAAACGCCAAAGCCAATCCTCCTAAATTCTAAAAATAAAAATTATTCTCGTTATTCCAAGGCTTTAGACACCAATTCTGAGCTCTGTAAACATGAACTCGTAATAATTGTAAGCACAGTCCCGTGAAAACGCCACCGAAAGTACCCGTACTTGTAAACATTACCAGTATTTTCGTCATTTCACAGCTTTCCACTTGAAACCTCGGTGATTGAATTCGACAGTAAATGTAGTAAGAATCTATTTACGTGTACTTGAGGTGTTTATTAAACGTTCTTAATCATTTCTGGGAACTCTCATTGTGTATTTTAACAGTTTTACCACAATTAGACAGTTTGCTTAGAAGTATTTACTGGAACCGCCACCATTTTAACTGATTCACACAAAAATAGCCAAAGCCAATCATCCTAAATTGTAAACATAAACACTATTCTCCTCATTCCAAGGCTTTAGACACCAATTCTGAGCTCTGTAAACATGAACTCGTAATAATTGTAAGCACAGTCCCGTGAAAACGCCACCGGAAGTACCCGTACTTGTAAACATTAACAGTATTTGCGTCATTTCACAGCTTTCCAATGGAAACCTCCGTGATTGAATTCGACAGTAAATGTGGTAGGAATCTATTTACGTGTACTTGAGATGTTTATTACACGTTCTTAATCATTTCTGGGAACTATCATTGTGTATTTCAACATTTTTACCACAATTAGACAGTTTGCTTAGAAGTATTTCCTGGAACAGTCACCATTTTGAATGATACACACAAAAAAAGCCGAAGCCAATCCTCCTAAATTGTAAACATATACACTATTCTCCTCATTCCAAGGCTTTAGACACCAATTCTGGGCTCTGTAAACATGAACTCTTAATAACTGAAAGCACAGTCCCATGAAAACGCCACCCGAAGTACCCTGACTTGTAAACATTACCAGTATTTTCGACATTTCACAGCTTTCCACTGGAAACCTCCGTGATTGAATTCGTCAGTAAATGTAGTAAGAATCTATTTACGTTACTTGAAATGTTTATTACACGTTCTTAATCATTTCTGGGAACTCTCATTGTGTATTTTAACAGTTTTAACACAATTAGACAGTTTGCTTAGAAGTGTTTACTGGAACCGCCACCATTTTAACTGATTCACACAAAAAAAACGCCAAAGCCAATCCTCCTAAATTCTAAACATAAAAATTATTCTCGTTATTCCAAGGCTTGAGACACCAATTCTGGGCTCTGTAAACATGAACTCTTAATAACTGAAAGCACAGTCCCGTGAAAACGCCACCCGAATTACCGGGTCTTGTAAACATTACCAGTATTTTCATCATTTCACAGCTTTCCACTGGAAACCTCCGTGATTGAATTCGTCAGTAAATGTAGTAAGAATCTATTTACGTGTACTTGAGGTGTTTATTAAACGTTCTTAATCATTTCTGGGAACTCTCTTTGTGTATTTTAACAGTTTTACCACAATTAGACAGATTTCTTAGAAGTATTTCCTGGAACCGTCACCATTTTAAATGATACACACACAAAAAAGCCGAAGCCAATCCTCCTAAATTGTAAACATAAACGCTATTCTCCTCATTCCAAGGCTTTAGACACCAATTCTGATCTCTGTAAACATGAACTCGTAATAATTGTAAGCACAGTCCCGTGAAAACGCCACCAGAAGTACCCGTACTTGTAAACATTACCAGTATTTTCGTCATTTCACAGCTTTCCACTCGAAACCTCCGTGATTGAATTCGACAGTAAATGTAGTAAGAATCTATTTACGTTACTTGAAATGTTTATTACACGTTCTTAATCATTTCTGGGAACTCTCATTGTGTATTTTAACAGTTTTAACACAATTAGACAGTTTGCTTAGAAGTGTTTACTGGAACTGCCACCATTTTAACTGATTCACACAAAAAAAACGCCAAAGCCAATCCTCCTAAATTCTAAACATAAAAATTATTCTCGTTATTCCAAGGCTTTAGACACCAATTCTGAGCTCTGTAAACATGAACTCGTAATAATTGTAAGCACAGTCCCGTGAAAACGCCACCGGAAGTACCCGTACTTGTAAACATTACCAGTATTTTCCACATTTCACAGCTTTCCACTGGAAACCTCCGTGATTGAATTCGTCAGTAAATGTAGTAAGAATCTATTTACGTGTACTTGAGGTGTTTATTAAACGTTCTTAATCATTTCTGGGAACTCTCATTGTGTATTTTAACAGTTTTACCACAATTAGACAGTTTGCTTAGAAGTATTTACTGGAACCGCCACCATTTTAACTGATTCACACAAAAATAGCCAAAGCCAATCATCCTAAATTGTAAACATAAACACTATGCTCCTCATTCCAAGGCTTTAGACACCAATTCTGAGCTCTGTAAACATGAACTCGTAATAATTGTAAGCACAGTCCCGTGAAAACGCCACCAGAAGTACCCGTACTTGTAAGCATTACCAGTATTTTCGTCATTTCACAGCTTTCCACTGGAAACCTCCGTGATTGAATTCGACAGTAAATGTAGTAAGAATCTATTTACGTGTACTTGAGATGTTTATTACACGTTTTTAATCAATTCTGGGAACTCTCATTGTGTATTTTAATAGTTTTACCACAATTAGACAGTTTGCTTAGAACTGTTTACTGGAACCGCCACCATTTTAACTGATTCACACAAAAAAAACGCCAAAGCCAAATCTCCTTAATTCTAAACATAAAAACTATTCTCGTTATTCCAAGGCTTGAGACACCAATTCTGGGCTCTGTAAACATGAACTCTTAATAACTGAAAGCACAGTCCCGTGAAAACGCCACCTGAATTACCGGGTCTTGTAAACATTACCAGTATTTTCATCATTTCACAGCTTTCCACTGGAAACCTCCGTGATTGAATTCGTCAGTAAATGTAGTAAGAATCTATTTACGTGTACTTGAGGTGTTTATTAAACGTTCTTAATCATTTCTGGGAACTCTCTTTGTGTATTTTAACAGTTTTACCACAATTAGACAGATTTCTTAGAAGTATTTCCTGGAACCGTCACCATTTTAAATGATACACACACAAAAAAGCCAAAGCCAATCCTCCTAAATTGTAAACATAAACGCTATTCTCCTCATTCCAAGGCTTTAGACACCAATTCTGATCTCTGTAAACATGAACTCGTAATAATTGTAAGCACAGTCCCGTGAAAACGCCACCAGAAGTACCCGTACTTGTAAACATTACCAGTATTTTCATCATTTCACAGCTTTCCACTCGAAACCTCCGTGATTGATTTCGACAGTAAATGTAGTAAGAATCTATTTACGTGTACTTGAAATGTTTATTACACGTTCTTAATCACTTCTGGGAACTTTCATTGTGTATTTTAACAGTTTTACCACAATTAGACAGTTTGCTTAGAAGTATTTACTGGAACCGACACCATTTTAACTGATTCACACAAAAAACACGCCAAAGCCAATCCTCCTAAATTGTAAACATATACACTATTCTCCTCATTCCAAGGCTTTAGACACCAATTCTGAGCTCTGTAAACATGAACTCGTAATAATTGAAAGTACAGTCCCGTGAAAACGCCACCCGAAGTACCCGGACTTGTAAACATTACCAGTATTTTCGTCATTTCACAGCTTTCCGCTGGAAACCTCCGTGATTGAATTCGACAGTAAATGTAGTAAGAATCTATTTACGTGTACTTGAGGTGTTTATTAAACGTTCTTAATCATTTCTGGGAAATATCATTGTGTATTTTAACAGTTTTACCACAATTAGACAGTTTGCTTAGAAGTATTTACTGGAACCGTCACCATTTTGAATGATACACACACAAAAAAGCCGAAGCCAATCCTCCTAAATTGTAAACATAAACGCTATTCTCCTCATTCCAAGGCTTTAGACACCAATTCTGATCTCTGTAAACATGAACTCGTCATAATTGTAAGCACAGTCCCGTGAAAACGCCACCAGAAGTATCCGTACTTGTAAACATTACCAGTATTTTCGTCATTTCACAGCTTTCCACTCGAAACCTCCGTGATTGAATTCGACAGTAAAGGTAGTAAGAATCTATTTATGTGTACTTGAAATGTTTCTTACACGTTCTTAATCACTTCTGGGTACTTTCATTGTGTATTTTAACAGTTTTACCACAATTGGACAGTTTGCTTAGAAGTATTTACTGGAACCGACACCATTTTAACTGATTCACACAAAAAACACGCCAAAGCCAATCCTCCTAAATTGTAAACATATACACTATTCTCCTCATTCCAAGGCTTTAGACACCAATTCTGAGCTCTGTAAACATGAACTCGTAATAATTGAAAGTACAGTCCCGTGAAAACGCCACCCGAAGTACCCGGACTTGTAAACATTACCAGTATTTTCGTCATTTCACAGCTTTCCACTGGAAACCTCCGTGATTGAATTCGACAGTAAATGTAGTAAGAATCTATTTACGTGTACTTGAGATGTTTATTACACGTTTTTAATCATTTCTGGGAACTCTCATTGTGTATTTTAATAGTTTTACCACAATTAGACAGTTTGCTTAGAACTGTTTACTGGAACCGCCACCATTTTAACTGATTCACACAAAAAAAACGCCAAAGCCAAATCTCCTTAATTCTAAACATAAAAACTATTCTCGTTATTCCAAGGCTTGAGACACCAATTCTGGGCTCTGTAAACATGAACTCTTAATAACTGAAAGCACAGTCCCGTGAAAACGCCACCCGAAGTACCCGGTCTTGTAAACATTACTAGTATTTTCATCATTTCACAGCTTTCCACTGGAAACCTCCGTGATTGAATTCGTCAGTAAATGTAGTAAGAATCTATTTACGTGTACTTGAGGTGTTTATTAAACGTTCTTAATCATTTCTGGGAACTCTCTTTGTGTATTTTAACAGTTTTACCACAATTAGACAGATTTCTTAGAAGTATTTCCTGGAACCGTCACCATTTTAAATGATACACACACAAAAAAGCCGAAGCCAATCCTCCTAAATTGTAAACATAAACGCTATTCTCCTCATTCCAAGGCTTTAGACACCAATTCTGATCTCTGTAAACATGAACTCGTAATAATTGTAAGCACAGTCCCTTGAAAACGCCACCAGAAGTACCCGGACTTGTAAACATTACCAGTATTTTCGTCATTTCACAGCTTTCCACTCGAAACCTCCGTGATTGATTTCGACAGTAAATGTAGTAAGAATCTATTTACGTGTACTTGAAATGTTTCTTACACGTTCTTAATCACTTCTGGGTACTTTCATTGTGTATTTTAACAGTTTTACCACAATTGGACAGTTTGCTTAGAAGTATTTACTGGAACCGTCACCATTTTAACTGATTCACACAAAAAACACGCCAAAGCCAATCCTCCTAAATTGTAAACATATACACTATTCTCCTCATTCCAAGGCTTTAGACACCAATTCTGAGCTCTGTAAACATGAACTCGTAATAATTGAAATTACAGTCCCGTGAAAACGCCACCCGAAGTACCCGGACTTGTAAACATTACCAGTATTTTCGTCATTTCACAGCTTTCCACTGGAAACCTCCGTGATTGAATTCGACAGTAAATGTAGTAAGAATCTATTTACGTGTACTTGAGGTGTTTATTAAACGGTCTTAATCATTTCTGGGAAATATCATTGTGTATTTTAACAGTTTTACCACAATTAGACAGTTGCTTAGAAGTATTTACTGGAACCGTCACCATTTTGAATGATACACACAAAAAAAGCCGAAGCCAATCCTCCTAAATTGTAAACATAAACACTATTCTCCTCATTCCAAGGCTTTAGACACCAATTCTGAGCTCTGTAAACATGAACTCGTAATAATTGTAAGCACAGTCCCGTGAAAACGCCACCGGAAGTACCCGTACTTGTAAACATTAACAGTATTTGCGTCATTTCACAGCTTTCCAATGGAAACCTCCGTGATTGAATTCGACAGTAAATGTGGGAGGAATCTATTTACGTGTACTTGAGATGTTTATTACACGTTCTTAATCATTTCTGGGAACTATCATTGTGTATTTCAACATTTTTACCACAATTAGACAGTTTGCTTAGAAGTATTTCCTGGAACAGTCACCATTTTGAATGATACACACAAAAAAAGCCGAAGCCAATCCTCCTACATTGTAAACATAAACACTATTCTCCTCATTCCAAGGCTTTAGACACCAATTCTGATCTCTGTAAACATGAACTCGTAATAATTGTAAGCACAGTCCCGTGAAAACGCCACCAGAAGTACCCGTACTTGTAAACATTACCAGTATTTTCGTCATTTCACAGCTTTCCACTTGAAACCTCGGTGATTGAATTCGACAGTAAATGTAGTAAGAATCTATTTACGTGTACTTGAGATGTTTATTACACGTTTTTAATCATTTCTGGGAACTCTCATTGTGTATTTTAATAGTTTTACCACAAATAGACAGTTTGCTTAGAACTGTTTACTGGAACCGCCACCATTTTAACTGATTCACACAAAAAAAACGCCAAAGCCAAATCTCCTAAATTCTAAACTTAAAAACTATTCTCGTTATTCCAAGGCTTTAGACACCAATTCTGGGCTCTGTAAACATGAACTCTTAATAACTGAAAGCACAGTCCCATGAAAAGGCCACCCGAAGTACCCTGACTTGAAAACATTACCAGTATTTTCGACATTTCACAGCTTTCCACTGGAAACCTCCGTGATTGAATTCGTCAGTAAATGTAGTAAGAATCTATTTACGTTACTTGAAATGTTTATTACACGTTCTTAATCATTTCTGGGAACTCTCATTGTGTATTTTAACAGTTTTAACACAATTAGACAGTTTGCTTAGAAGTGTTTACTGGAACTGCCACCATTTTAACTGATTCACACAAAAAAAACGCCAAAGCCAATCCTCCTAAATTCTAAACATAAAAATTATTCTCGTTATTCCAAGGCTTTAGACACCAATTCTGAGCTCTGTAAACATGAACTCGTAATAATTGTAAGCACAGTCCCGTGAAAACGCCACCGAAAGTACCCGTACTTGTAAACATTACCAGTATTTTCGTCATTTCACAGCTTTCCACTTGAAACCTCGGTGATTGAATTCGACAGTAAATGTAGTAAGAATCTATTTACGTGTACTTGAGGTGTTTATTAAACGTTCTTAATCATTTCTGGGAACTCTCATTGTGTATTTTAACAGTTTTACCACAATTAGACAGTTTGCTTAGAAGTATTTACTGGAACCGCCACCATTTTAACTGATTCACACAAAAATAGCCAAAGCCAATCATCCTAAATTGTAAACATAAACACTATGCTCCTCATTCCAAGGCTTTAGACACCAATTTTGAGCTCTGTAAACATGAACTCGTAATAATTGTAAGCACAGTCCCGTGAAAACGCCACCAGAAGTACCCGTACTTGTAAGCATTACCAGTATTTTCGTCATTTCACAGCTTTCCACTGGAAACCTCCGTGATTGAATTCGACAGTAAATGTAGTAAGAATCTATTTACGTGTACTTGAGATGTTTATTACACGTTTTTAATCATTTCTGGGAACTCTCATTGTGTATTTTAATAGTTTTACCACAATTAGACAGTTTGCTTAGAACTGTTTACTGGAACCGCCACCATTTTAACTGATTCACACAAAAAAAACGCCAAAGCCAAATCTCCTTAATTCTAAACATAAAAACTATTCTCGTTATTCCAAGGCTTGAGACACCAATTCTGGGCTCTGTAAACATGAACTCTTAATAACTGAAAGCACAGTCCCGTGAAAACGCCACCCGAAGTACCCGGTCTTGTAAACATTACCAGTATTTTCATCATTTCACAGCTTTCCACTGGAAACCTCCGTGATTGAATTCGTCAGTAAATGTAGTAAGAATCTATTTACGTGTACTTGAGGTGTTTATTAAACGTTCTTAATCATTTCTGGGAACTCTCTTTGTGTATTTTAACAGTTTTACCACAATTAGACAGATTTCTTAGAAGTATTTCCTGGAACCGTCACCATTTTAAATGATACACACACAAAAAAGCCGAAGCCAATCCTCCTAAATTGTAAACATAAACGCTATTCTCCTCATTCCAAGGCTTTAGACACCAATTCTGATCTCTGTAAATATGAACTCGTAATAATTGTAAGCACAGTCGCGTGAAAACGCCACCAGAAGTACCCGTACTTGTAAACATTACCAGTATTTTCATCATTTCACAGCTTTCCACTCGAAACCTCCGTGATTGATTTCGACAGTAAATGTAGTAAGAATCTATTTACGTGTACTTGAGGTGTTTATTACACGTTCTTAATCACTTCTGGGAACTTTCATTGTGTATTTTAACAGTTTTACCACAATTAGACAGTTTGCTTAGAAGTATTTACTGGAACCGCCACCATTTTAACTGATTCACACAAAAATAGCCAAAGCCAATCATCCTAAATTGTAAACATAAACACTATGCTCCTCATTCCAAGGCTTTAGACACCAATTCTGAGCTCTGTAAACATGAACTCGTAATAATTGTAAGCACAGTCCCGTGAAAATGCCACCGGAAGTACCCGTACTTGTAAACATTACCAGTATTTTCGACATTTCACAGCTTTCCACTGGAAACCTCCGTGATTGAATTCGTCAGTAAATGTAGTAAGAATCTATTTACGTGTACTTGAGGTGTTTATTAAACGTTCTTAATCATTTCTGGGAACTCTCATTGTGTATTTTAACAGTTTTACCACAATTAGACAGTTTGCTTAGAACTGTTTACTGGAACCGCCACCATTTTAACTGATTCACACAAAAAAAACGCCAAAGCCAATCCTCCTAAATTGTAAACATGTAAACTATTCTCGTTATTCCAAGGCTTGAGACACCAATTCTGGGCTCTGTAAACATGAACTCTTAATAACTGAAAGCACAGTTCCGTGAAAACGCCACCCGAAGTACCCGGTCTTGTAAACATTACCAGTATTTTCATCATTTCACAGCTTTCCACTGGAAACCTCCGTGATTGAATTCGTCAGTAAATGTAGTAAGAATCTATTTACGTGTACGTGAGGTGTTTATTAAACGTTCTTAATCATTTCTGGGAACTCTCTTTGTGTATTTTAACAGTTTTACCACAATTAGACAGATTTCTTAGAAGTATTTCCTGGAACCGTCACCATTTTAAATGATACACACACAAAAAAGCCGAAGCCAATCCTCCTAAATTGTAAACATAAACGCTATTCTCCTCATTCCAAGGCTTTAGACACCAATTCTGATCTCTGTAAACATGAACTCGTAATAATTGTAAGCACAGTCCCGTGAAAACGCCACCAGAAGTACCCGTACTTGTAAACATTACCGGTATTTTCGTCATTTCACAGCTTTCCCCTCGAAACCTCCGTGATTGAATTCGACAGTAAATGTGGTAAGAATCTATTTACGTGTACTTGAAATGTTTATTACACGTTCTTAATCACTTCTGGGAACTTTTATTGTGTATTTTAACAGTTTTACCACAATTAGACAGTTTGCTTAGAAGTATTTACTGGAACCGCCACCATTTTAACTGATTCACACAAAAAACACGCCAAAGCCAATCCTCCTAAATTGTAAACATAAACACTATTCTCCTCATTCCAAGGCTTTAGACACCAATTCTGAGCTCTGTAAACATGAACTCGTAATAATTGTAAGCACAGTCCCGTGAAAACGCCACCAGAAGTACCCGTACTTGTACACATGACCAGTATTTTCGTCATTTCACAGCTTTCCACTTGAAACCTCGGTGATGGAATTCGACAGTAAATGTAGTAAGAATCTATTTATGTGTACTTGAGATATTTATTACACGTTTTTAATCATTTCTGGGAAGTCTCATTGTGTATTTTAATAGTTTTACCACAATTAGACAGTTTGCTTAGAACTGTTCACTGGAACCGCCACCATTTTAACTGATTCACACAAAAAAAACGCCAAAGCCAAATCTCCTTAATTCTAAACATAAAAACTATTCTCGTTATTCCAAGGCTTGAGACACCAATTCTGGGCTCTGTAAACATGAACTCTTAATAACTGAAAGCACAGTCCCGTGAAAACGCCACCCGAAGTACCCGGTCTTGTAAACATTACCAGTATTTTCATCATTTCACAGCTTTCCACTGGAAACCTCCGTGATTGAATTCGTCAGTAAATGTAGTAAGAATCTATTTACGTGTACTTGAGGTGTTTATTAAACGTTCTTAATCATTTCTGGGAACTCTCTTTGTGTATTTTAACAGTTTTACCACAATTAGACAGATTTCTTAGAAGTATTTCCTGGAACCGTCACCATTTTAAATGATACACACACAAAAAAGCCGAAGCCAATCCTCCTAAATTGTAAACATAAACGCTATTCTCCTCATTCCAAGGCTTTAGACACCAATTCTGATCTCTGTAAACATGAACTCGTAATAATTGTAAGCACAGTCCCTTGAAAACGCCACCAGAAGTACCCGTACTTGTAAACATTACCAGTATTTTCGTCATTTCACAGCTTTCCACTAGAAACCTCCGTGATTGAATTCGACAGTAAATGTAGTAAGAATCTATTTACGTGTACTTGAAATGTTTCTTACACGTTCTTAATCACTTCTGGGTACTTTCATTGTGTATTTTAACAGTTTTACCACAATTGGACAGTTTGCTTAGAAGTATTTACTGGAACCGTCACCATTTTAACTGATTCACACAAAAAACACGCCAAAGCCAATCCTCCTAAATTGTAAACATATACACTATTCTCCTCATTCCAAGGCTTTAGACACCAATTCTGAGCTCTGTAAACATGAACTCGTAATAATTGAAAGTACAGTCCCGTGAAAACCTCACCCGAAGTACCCGGACTTGTAAACATTACCAGTATTTTCGTCATTTCACAGCTTTCCACTGGAAACCTCCGTGATTGAATTCGACAGTAAATGTAGTAAGAATCTATTTACGTGTACTTGAGGTGTTTATTAAACGTTCTTAATCATTTCTGGGAAATATCATTGTGTATTTTAACAGTTTTACCACAATTAGACAGTTTGCTTAGAAGTATTTACTGGAACCGTCACCATTTTGAATGATACACACACAAAAAAGCCGAAGCCAATCCTCCTAAATTGTAAACATAAACGCTATTCTCCTCATTCCAAGGCTTTAGACACCAATTCTGATCTCTGTAAACATGAACTCGTCATAATTGTAAGCACAGTCCCGTGAAAACGCCACCAGAAGTATCCGTACTTGTAAACATTACCAGTATTTTCGTCATTTCACAGCTTTCCACTCGAAACCTCCGTGATTGAATTCGACAGTAAAGGTAGTAAGAATCTATTTATGTGTACTTGAAATGTTTCTTACACGTGCTTAATCACTTCTGGGTACTTTCATTGTGTATTTTAACAGTTTTACCACAATTGGACAGTTTGCTTAGAAGTATTTACTGGAACCGACACCATTTTAACTGATTCACACAAAAAACACGCCAAAGCCAATCCTCCTAAATTGTAAACATATACACTATTCTCCTCATTCCAAGGCTTTAGACACCAATTCTGAGCTCTGTAAACATGAACTCGTAATAATTGAAAGTACAGTCCCGTGAAAACGCCACCCAAAGTACCCGGACTTGTAAACATTACCAGTATTTTCGTCATTTCACAGCTTTCCACTGGAAACCTCCGTGATTGAATTCGACAGTAAATGTAGTAAGAATCTATTTACGTGTACTTGAGATGTTTATTACACGTTTTTAATCATTTCTGGGAACTCTCATTGTGTATTTTAATAGTTTTACCACAATTAGACAGATTTCTTAGAAGTATTTCCTGGAACCGTCACCATTTTAAATGATACACACACAAAAAAGCCGAAGCCAATCCTCCTAAATTGTAAACATAAACGCTATTCTCCTCATTCCAAGGCTTTAGACACCAATTCTGATCTCTGTAAACATGAACTCGTAATAATTGTAAGCACAGTCCCGTGAAAACGCCACCAGAAGTACCCGTACTTGTAAACATTACCAGTATTTTCATCATTTCACAGCTTTCCACTCGAAACCTCCGTGATTGATTTCGACAGTAAATGTAGTAAGAATCTATTTACGTGTACTTGAGGTGTTTATTAAACGTTCTTAATCATTTCTGGGAACTCTCTTTGTGTATTTTAACAGTTTTACCACAATTAGACAGATTTCTTAGAAGTATTTCCTGGAACCGTCACCATTTTAAATGATACACACACAAAAAAGCCGAAGCCAATCCTCCTAAATTGTAAACATAAACGCTATTCTCCTCATTCCAAGGCTTTAGACACCAATTCTGATCTCTGTAAACATGAACTCGTCATAATTGTAAGCACAGTCCCTTGAAAACGCCACCCGAAGTACCCGGACTTGTAAACATTACCAGTATTTTCGTCATTTCACAGCTTTCCACTCGAAACCTCCGTGATTGAATTCGACAGTAAATGTAGTAAGAATCTATTTACGTTACTTGAAATGTTTATTACACGTTCTTAATCATTTCTGGGAACTCTCATTGTGTATTTTAACAGTTTTAACACAATTAGACAGTTTGCTTAGAAGTGTTTACTGGAACTGCCACCATTTTAACTGATTCACACAAAAAAAACGCCAAAGCCAATCCTCCTAAATTGTAAACATATACACTATTCTCCTCATTCCAAGGCTTTAGACACCAATTCTGAGCTCTGTAAACATGAACTCGTAATAATTGAAAGTACAGTCCCGTGAAAACGCCACCCAAAGTACCCGGACTTGTAAACATTACCAGTATTTTCGTCATTTCACAGCTTTCCACTGGAAACCTCCGTGATTGAATTCGACAGTAAATGTAGTAAGAATCTATTTACGTGTACTTGAGATGTTTATTACACGTTTTTAATCATTTCTGGGAACTCTCATTGTGTATTTTAATAGTTTTACCACAATTAGACAGATTTCTTAGAAGTATTTCCTGGAACCGTCACCATTTTAAATGATACACACACAAAAAAGCCGAAGCCAATCCTCCTAAATTGTAAACATAAACGCTATTCTCCTCATTCCAAGGCTTTAGACACCAATTCTGATCTCTGTAAACATGAACTCGTAATAATTGTAAGCACAGTCCCGTGAAAACGCCACCAGAAGTACCCGTACTTGTAAACATTACCAGTATTTTCATCATTTCACAGCTTTCCACTCGAAACCTCCGTGATTGATTTCGACAGTAAATGTAGTAAGAATCTATTTACGTGTACTTGAGGTGTTTATTAAACGTTCTTAATCATTTCTGGGAACTCTCTTTGTGTATTTTAACAGTTTTACCACAATTAGACAGATTTCTTAGAAGTATTTCCTGGAACCGTCACCATTTTAAATGATACACACACAAAAAAGCCGAAGCCAATCCTCCTAAATTGTAAACATAAACGCTATTCTCCTCATTCCAAGGCTTTAGACACCAATTCTGATCTCTGTAAACATGAACTCGTCATAATTGTAAGCACAGTCCCTTGAAAACGCCACCAGAAGTACCCGTACTTGTAAACATTACCAGTATTTTCGTCATTTCACAGCTTTCCACTAGAAACCTCCGTGATTGAATTCGACAGTAAATGTAGTAAGAATCTATTTACGTGTACTTGAAATGTTTCTTACACGTTCTTAATCACTTCTGGGTACTTTCATTGTGTATTTTAACAGTTTTACCACAATTGGACAGTTTGCTTAGAAGTATTTACTGGAACCGTCACCATTTTAACTGATTCACACAAAAAACACGCCAAAGCCAATCCTCCTAAATTGTAAACATATACACTATTCTCCTCATTCCAAGGCTTTAGACACCAATTCTGAGCTCTGTAAACATGAACTCGTAATAATTGAAAGTACAGTCCCGTGAAAACCTCACCCGAAGTACCCGGACTTGTAAACATTACCAGTATTTTCGTCATTTCACAGCTTTCCACTGGAAACCTCCGTGATTGAATTCGACAGTAAATGTAGTAAGAATCTATTTACGTGTACTTGAGGTGTTTATTAAACGTTCTTAATCATTTCTGGGAAATATCATTGTGTATTTTAACAGTTTTACCACAATTAGACAGTTTGCTTAGAAGTATTTACTGGAACCGTCACCATTTTGAATGATACACACACAAAAAAGCCGAAGCCAATCCTCCTAAATTGTAAACATAAACGCTATTCTCCTCATTCCAAGGCTTTAGACACCAATTCTGATCTCTGTAAACATGAACTCGTAATAATTGTAAGCACAGTCCCGTGAAAACGCCACCAGAAGTATCCGTACTTGTAAACATTACCAGTATTTTCGTCATTTCACAGCTTTCCACTCGAAACCTCCGTGATTGAATTCGACAGTAAAGGTAGTAAGAATCTATTTATGTGTACTTGAAATGTTTCTTACACGTGCTTAATCACTTCTGGGTACTTTCATTGTGTATTTTAACAGTTTTACCACAATTGGACAGTTTGCTTAGAAGTATTTACTGGAACCGACACCATTTTAACTGATTCACACAAAAAACACGCCAAAGCCAATCCTCCTAAATTGTAAACATATACACTATTCTCCTCATTCCAAGGCTTTAGACACCAATTCTGAGCTCTGTAAACATGAACTCGTAATAATTTTAAGCACAGTCCCGTGAAAACGCCACCGGAAGTACCCGTACTTGTAAACATTACCAGTATTTGCGTCATTTCACAGCTTTCCACTGGAAACCTCCGTGATTGAATTCGTCAGTAAATGTAGTAAGAATCTATTTACGTGTACTTGAGGTGTTTATTAAACGTTCTTAATCATTTCTAGGAACTCTCATTGTGTATTTTAACAGTTTTACCACAATTAGACAGATTTCTTAGAAGTATTTCCTGGAACCGTCACCAATTTAAATGATACACACACAAAAAAGCCGAAGCCAATCCTCCTAAATTGTAAACATAAACGCTATTCTCCTCACTCCAAGGCTTTAGACACCAATTCTGATCTCTGTAAACATGAACTCGTAATAATTGTAAGCACAGTCCCGTGAAAACGCCACCAGAAGTGCCCGTACTTGTAAACATTACCAGTATTTTCGTCATTTCACAGCTTTCCACTCGAAACCTCCGTGATTGAATTCGACAGTAAATGTGGTAAGAATCTATTTACGTGTACTTGAAATGTTTATTACACGTTCTTAATCACTTCTGGGAACTTTCATTGTGTATTTTAACAGTTTTACCACAATTAGACAGTTTGCTTACAAGTATTTACTGGAACCGCCACCATTTTAACTGATTCACACAAAAAACACGCCAAAGCCAATCCTCCTAAATTGTAAACATAAACACTATTCTCCTCATTCCAAGGCTTTAGACACCAATTCTGAGCTCTGTAAACATGAACTCGTAATAATTGTAAGCACAGTCCCGTGAAAACGCCACCGGAAGTACCCGTACTTGTACACATGACCAGTATTTTCGTCATTTCACAGCTTTCCACTTGAAACCTCGGTGATGGAATTCGACAGTAAATGTAGTAAGAATTTATTTTTGTGTACTTGAGATGTTTATTACACGTTTTTAATCATTTCTGGGAACTCTCATTGTGTATTTTAATAGTTTTACCACAATTAGACAGTTTGCTTAGAACTGTTCACTGGAACCGCCACCATTTTAACTGATTCACACAAAAAAAACGCCAAAGCCAATCCTCCTAAATTCTAAACATAAAAACTATTCTCGTTATTCCAAGGCTTTAGACAGGAATTCTGACCTCTGTAAACATAAACATTTAATATTTGAAAGCACTGTCCCGTGAAAACGCCACCCAAAGTACCCGGACTTGTAAACATTACCAGTATTTTCGTCATTTCACACTTTCCACTGGAAACCTCCGTGATTGAATTCGACAGTAAATGTAGTAAGAATCTATTTACGTGTACTTGAGGTGTTTATTCAACGTTCTTAATCATTTCTGGGAACTATCATTGTGTATTTCAACAGTTTTACCACAATTAGACAGTTTGCTTAGAAGTATTTCCTGGAACAGTCACCATTTTGAATGATACACACAAAAAAAGCCGAAGCCAATCCTCCTAAATTGTAAACATAAACACTATTCTCCTCATTCCAAGGCTTTAGACACCAATTCTGAGCTCTGTAAACATGAACTCGTAATAATTGTAAGCACAGTCCCGTGAAAACGCCTCCAGAAGTACCCGTACTTGTAAACATTACCAGTATTTTCGTCATTTCACAGCTTTCCACTTGAAACCTCGGTGATTGAATTCGACAGTAAATGTAGTAAGAATCTATTTACGTGTACTTGAGATGTTTATTACACGTTTTTAATCATTTCTGGGAAGTCTCATTGTGTATTTTAATAGTTTTACCACAATTAGGCAGATTTCTTAGAAGTATTTCCTGGAACCATCACCATTTTAAATGATACACACACAAAAAAGCCGAAGCCAATCCTCCTAAATTGTAAACATAAACGCTATTCTCCTCATTCCAAGGCTTTAGACACCAATTCTGATCTCTGTAAACATGAACTCGTAATAATTGTAAGCACAGTCCCGTGAAAACGCCACCAGAAGTACCCGTACTTGTAAACATTACCAGTATTTTCGTCATTTCACAGCTTTCCACTGGAAACCTCCGTGATTGAATTCGACAGTAAATGTAGTAAGAATCTATTTACGTTACTTGAAATGTTTATTACACGTTCTTAATCATTTCTGGGAACTCTCATTGTGTATTTTAACAGTTTTAACACAATTAGACAGTTTGCTTAGAAGTGTTTACTGGAACTGCCACCATTTTAACTGATTCACACAAAAAAAACGCCAAAGCCAATCCTCCTAAATTCTAAACATAAAAATTATTCTCGTTATTCCAAGGCTTTAGACACCAATTCTGAGCTCTGTAAACATGAACTCGTAATAATTGTAAGCACAGTCCCGTGAAAATGCCACCGGAAGTACCCGTACTTGTAAACATTACCAGTATTTTCGACATTTCACAGCTTTCCACTGGAAACCTCCGTGATTGAATTCGTCAGTAAATGTAGTAAGAATCTATTTACGTGTACTTGAGGTGTTTATTAAACGTTCTTAATCATTTCTGGGAACTCTCATTGTGTATTTTAACAGTTTTACCACAATTAGACAGTTTGCTTAGAACTGTTTACTGGAACCGCCACCATTTTAACTGATTCACACAAAAAAAACGCCAAAGCCAATCCTCCTAAATTGTAAACATGTAAACTATTCTCGTTATTCCAAGGCTTGAGACACCAATTCTGGGCTCTGTAAACATGAACTCTTAATAACTGAAAGCACAGTTCCGTGAAAACGCCACCCGAAGTACCCGGTCTTGTAAACATTACCAGTATTTTCATCATTTCACAGCTTTCCACTGGAAACCTCCGTGATTGAATTCGTCAGTAAATGTAGTAAGAATCTATTTACGTGTACGTGAGGTGTTTATTAAACGTTCTTAATCATTTCTGGGAACTCTCTTTGTGTATTTTAACAGTTTTACCACAATTAGACAGATTTCTTAGAAGTATTTCCTGGAACCGTCACCATTTTAAATGATACACACACAAAAAAGCCGAAGCCAATCCTCCTAAATTGTAAACATAAACGCTATTCTCCTCATTCCAAGGCTTTAGACACCAATTCTGATCTCTGTAAACATGAACTCGTAATAATTGTAAGCACAGTCCCGTGAAAACGCCACCAGAAGTACCCGTACTTGTAAACATTACCGGTATTTTCGTCATTTCACAGCTTTCCCCTCGAAACCTCCGTGATTGAATTCGACAGTAAATGTGGTAAGAATCTATTTACGTGTACTTGAAATGTTTATTACACGTTCTTAATCACTTCTGGGAACTTTTATTGTGTATTTTAACAGTTTTACCACAATTAGACAGTTTGCTTAGAAGTATTTACTGGAACCGCCACCATTTTAACTGATTCACACAAAAAACACGCCAAAGCCAATCCTCCTAAATTGTAAACATAAACACTATTCTCCTCATTCCAAGGCTTTAGACACCAATTCTGAGCTCTGTAAACATGAACTCGTAATAATTGTAAGCACAGTCCCGTGAAAACGCCACCAGAAGTACCCGTACTTGTACACATGACCAGTATTTTCGTCATTTCACAGCTTTCCACTTGAAACCTCGGTGATGGAATTCGACAGTAAATGTAGTAAGAATCTATTTATGTGTACTTGAGATATTTATTACACGTTTTTAATCATTTCTGGGAAGTCTCATTGTGTATTTTAATAGTTTTACCACAATTAGACAGTTTGCTTAGAACTGTTCACTGGAACCGCCACCATTTTAACTGATTCACACAAAAAAAACGCCAAAGCCAAATCTCCTTAATTCTAAACATAAAAACTATTCTCGTTATTCCAAGGCTTGAGACACCAATTCTGGGCTCTGTAAACATGAACTCTTAATAACTGAAAGCACAGTCCCGTGAAAACGCCACCCGAAGTACCCGGTCTTGTAAACATTACCAGTATTTTCATCATTTCACAGCTTTCCACTGGAAACCTCCGTGATTGAATTCGTCAGTAAATGTAGTAAGAATCTATTTACGTGTACTTGAGGTGTTTATTAAACGTTCTTAATCATTTCTGGGAACTCTCTTTGTGTATTTTAACAGTTTTACCACAATTAGACAGATTTCTTAGAAGTATTTCCTGGAACCGTCACCATTTTAAATGATACACACACAAAAAAGCCGAAGCCAATCCTCCTAAATTGTAAACATAAACGCTATTCTCCTCATTCCAAGGCTTTAGACACCAATTCTGATCTCTGTAAACATGAACTCGTAATAATTGTAAGCACAGTCCCTTGAAAACGCCACCAGAAGTACCCGTACTTGTAAACATTACCAGTATTTTCGTCATTTCACAGCTTTCCACTAGAAACCTCCGTGATTGAATTCGACAGTAAATGTAGTAAGAATCTATTTACGTGTACTTGAAATGTTTCTTACACGTTCTTAATCACTTCTGGGTACTTTCATTGTGTATTTTAACAGTTTTACCACAATTGGACAGTTTGCTTAGAAGTATTTACTGGAACCGTCACCATTTTAACTGATTCACACAAAAAACACGCCAAAGCCAATCCTCCTAAATTGTAAACATATACACTATTCTCCTCATTCCAAGGCTTTAGACACCAATTCTGAGCTCTGTAAACATGAACTCGTAATAATTGAAAGTACAGTCCCGTGAAAACCTCACCCGAAGTACCCGGACTTGTAAACATTACCAGTATTTTCGTCATTTCACAGCTTTCCACTGGAAACCTCCGTGATTGAATTCGACAGTAAATGTAGTAAGAATCTATTTACGTGTACTTGAGGTGTTTATTAAACGTTCTTA
The DNA here is from genome assembly GCF_963259705.1 of Myotis daubentonii. NCBI lineage: Eukaryota > Metazoa > Chordata > Mammalia > Chiroptera > Vespertilionidae > Myotis > Myotis daubentonii. Next base: position 59,323 of record NW_026775455.1, read on the forward strand.
ATCATTTCTGGGAAATATCATTGTGTATTTTAACAGTTTTACCACAATTAGACAGTTTGCTTAGAAGTATTTACTGGAACCGTCACCATTTTGAATGATACACACACAAAAAAGCCGAAGCCAATCCTCCTAAATTGTAAACATAAACGCTATTCTCCTCATTCCAAGGCTTTAGACACCAATTCTGATCTCTGTAAACATGAACTCGTAATAATTGTAAGCACAGTCCCGTGAAAACGCCACCAGAAGTATCCGTACTTGTAAACATTACCAGTATTTTCGTCATTTCACAGCTTTCCACTCGAAACCTCCGTGATTGAATTCGACAGTAAAGGTAGTAAGAATCTATTTATGTGTACTTGAAATGTTTCTTACACGTGCTTAATCACTTCTGGGTACTTTCATTGTGTATTTTAACAGTTTTACCACAATTGGACAGTTTGCTTAGAAGTATTTACTGGAACCGACACCATTTTAACTGATTCACACAAAAAACACGCCAAAGCCAATCCTCCTAAATTGTAAACATATACACTATTCTCCTCATTCCAAGGCTTTAGACACCAATTCTGAGCTCTGTAAACATGAACTCGTAATAATTGAAAGTACAGTCCCGTGAAAACGCCACCCGAAGTACCCGGACTTGTAAACATTACCAGTATTTTCGTCATTTCACAGCTTTCCACTGGAAACCTCCGTGATTGAATTCGACAGTAAATGTAGTAAGAATCTATTTACGTGTACTTGAGGTGTTTATTAAACGGTCTTAATCATTTCTGGGAAATATCATTGTGTATTTTAACAGTTTTACCACAATTAGACAGTTGCTTAGAAGTATTTACTGGAACCGTCACCATTTTGAATGATACACACAAAAAAAGCCGAAGCCAATCCTCCTAAATTGTAAACATAAACACTATTCTCCTCATTCCAAGGCTTTAGACACCAATTCTGAGCTCTGTAAACATGAACTCGTAATAATTTTAAGCACAGTCCCGTGAAAACGCCACCGGAAGTACCCGTACTTGTAAACATTACCAGTATTTGCGTCATTTCACAGCTTTCCACTGGAAACCTCCGTGATTGAATTTGTCAGTAAATGTAGTAAGAATCTATTTACGTGTACTTGAGGTGTTTATTAAACGTTCTTAATCATTTCTAGGAACTCTCATTGTGTATTTTAACAGTTTTACCACAATTAGACAGATTTCTTAGAAGTATTTCCTGGAACCGTCACCAATTTAAATGATACACACACAAAAAAGCCGAAGCCAATCCTCCTAAATTGTAAACATAAACGCTATTCTCCTCACTCCAAGGCTTTAGACACCAATTCTGATCTCTGTAAACATGAACTCGTAATAATTGTAAGCACAGTCCCGTGAAAACGCCCCCAGAAGTGCCCGTACTTGTAAACATTACCAGTATTTTCGTCATTTCACAGCTTTCCACTCGAAACCTCCGTGATTGAATTCGACAGTAAATGTGGTAAGAATCTATTTACGTGTACTTGAAATGTTTATTACACGTTCTTAATCACTTCTGGGAACTTTCATTGTGTATTTTAACAGTTTTACCACAATTAGACAGTTTGCTTACAAGTATTTACTGGAACCGCCACCATTTTAACTGATTCACACAAAAAACACGCCAAAGCCAATCCTCCTAAATTGTAAACATAAACACTATTCTCCTCATTCCAAGGCTTTAGACACCAATTCTGAGCTCTGTAAACATGAACTCGTAATAATTGTAAGCACAGTCCCGTGAAAACGCCACCAGAAGTACCCGTACTTGTACACATGACCAGTATTTTCGTCATTTCACAGCTTTCCACTTGAAACCTCGGTGATGGAATTCGACAGTAAATGTAGTAAGAATCTATTTATGTGTACTTGAGATGTTTATTACACGTTTTTAATCATTTCTGGGAAGTCTCATTGTGTATTTTAATAGTTTTACCACAATTAGAAAGTTTGCTTAGAACTGTTCACTGGAACCGCCACCATTTTAACTGATTCACACAAAAAAAACGCCAAAGCCAATTCTCCTAAATTCTAAACATAAAAACTATTCTCGTTATTCCAAGGCTTTAGACAGGAATTCTGACCTCTGTAAACATAAACATTTAATATTTGAAAGCACTGTCCCGTGAAAACGCCACCCAAAGTACCCGGACTTGTAAACATTACCAGTATTTTCGTCATTTCACACTTTCCACTGGAAACCTCCGTGATTGAATTCGACAGTAAATGTAGTAAGAATCTATTTACGTGTACTTGAGGTGTTTATTCAACGTTCTTAATCATTTCTGGGAACTATCATTGTGTATTTCAACAGTTTTACCACAATTAGACAGTTTGCTTAGAAGTATTTCCAGGAACAGTCACCATTTTGAATGATACACACAAAAAAAGCCGAAGCCAATCCTCCTAAATTGTAAACATAAACACTATTCTCCTCATTCCAAGGCTTTAGACACCAATTCTGAGCTCTGTAAACATGAACTCGTAATAATTGTAAGCACAGTCCCGTGAAAACGCCTCCAGAAGTACCCGTACTTGTAAACATTACCAGTATTTTCGTCATTTCACAGCTTTCCACTTGAAACCTCGGTGATTGAATTCGTCAGTAAATGTAGTAAGAATCTATTTACGTGTACGTGAGGTGTTTATTAAACGTTCTTAATCATTTCTGGGAACTCTCTTTGTGTATTTTAACAGTTTTACCACAATTAGACAGATTTCTTAGAAGTATTTCCTGGAACTGTCACCATTTTAAATGATACACACACAAAAAAGCCGAAGCCAATCCTCCTAAATTGTAAACATAAACGCTATTCTCCTCATTCCAAGGCTTTAGACACCAATTCTGATCTCTGTAAACATGAACTCGTAATAATTGTAAGCACAGTCCCGTGAAAACGCCACCAGAAGTACCCGTACTTGTAAACATTACCAGTATTTTCGTCATTTCACAGCTTTCCCCTCGAAACCTCCGTGATTGAATTCGACAGTAAATGTGGTAAGAATCTATTTACGTGTACTTGAAATGTTTATTACACGTTCTTAATCACTTCTGGGAACTTTCATTGTGTATTTTAACAGTTTTACCACAATTAGACAGTTTGCTTAGAAGTATTTACTGGAACCGCCACCATTTTAACTGATTCACACAAAAAACACGCCAAAGCCAATCCTCCTAAATTGTAAACATAAACACTATTCTCCTCATTCCAAGGCTTTAGACACCAATTCTGAGCTCTGTAAACATGAACTCGTAATAATTGTAAGCACAGTCCCGTGAAAACGCCACCAGAAGTACCCGTACTTGTACACATGACCAGTATTTTCGTCATTTCACAGCTTTCCACTTGAAACCTCGGTGATGGAATTCGACAGTAAATGTAGTAAGAATCTATTTATGTGTACTTGAGATATTTATTACACGTTTTTAATCATTTCTGGGAAGTCTCATTGTGTATTTTAATAGTTTTACCACAATTAGACAGTTTGCTTAGAACTGTTCACTGGAACCGCCACCATTTTAACTGATTCACACAAAAAAAACGCCAAAGCCAAATCTCCTTAATTCTAAACATAAAAACTATTCTCGTTATTCCAAGGCTTGAGACACCAATTCTGGGCTCTGTAAACATGAACTCTTAATAACTGAAAGCACAGTCCCGTGAAAACGCCACCCGAAGTACCCGGTCTTGTAAACATTACCAGTATTTTCATCATTTCACAGCTTTCCACTGGAAACCTCCGTGATTGAATTCGTCAGTAAATGTAGTAAGAATCTATTTACGTGTACTTGAGGTGTTTATTAAACGTTCTTAATCATTTCTGGGAACTCTCTTTGTGTATTTTAACAGTTTTACCACAATTAGACAGATTTCTTAGAAGTATTTCCTGGAACCGTCACCATTTTAAATGATACACACACAAAAAAGCCGAAGCCAATCCTCCTAAATTGTAAACATAAACGCTATTCTCCTCATTCCAAGGCTTTAGACACCAATTCTGATCTCTGTAAACATGAACTCGTAATAATTGTAAGCACAGTCCCTTGAAAACGCCACCAGAAGTACCCGTACTTGTAAACATTACCAGTATTTTCGTCATTTCACAGCTTTCCACTAGAAACCTCCGTGATTGAATTCGACAGTAAATGTAGTAAGAATCTATTTACGTGTACTTGAAATGTTTCTTACACGTTCTTAATCACTTCTGGGTACTTTCATTGTGTATTTTAACAGTTTTACCACAATTGGACAGTTTGCTTAGAAGTATTTACTGGAACCGTCACCATTTTAACTGATTCACACAAAAAACACGCCAAAGCCAATCCTCCTAAATTGTAAACATATACACTATTCTCCTCATTCCAAGGCTTTAGACACCAATTCTGAGCTCTGTAAACATGAACTCGTAATAATTGAAAGTACAGTCCCGTGAAAACCTCACCCGAAGTACCCGGACTTGTAAACATTACCAGTATTTTCGTCATTTCACAGCTTTCCACTGGAAACCTCCGTGATTGAATTCGACAGTAAATGTAGTAAGAATCTATTTACGTGTACTTGAGGTGTTTATTAAACGTTCTTAATCATTTCTGGGAAATATCATTGTGTATTTTAACAGTTTTACCACAATTAGACAGTTTGCTTAGAAGTATTTACTGGAACCGTCACCATTTTGAATGATACACACACAAAAAAGCCGAAGCCAATCCTCCTAAATTGTAAACATAAACGCTATTCTCCTCATTCCAAGGCTTTAGACACCAATTCTGATCTCTGTAAACATGAACTCGTAATAATTGTAAGCACAGTCCCGTGAAAACGCCACCAGAAGTATCCGTACTTGTAAACATTACCAGTATTTTCGTCATTTCACAGCTTTCCACTCGAAACCTCCGTGATTGAATTCGACAGTAAAGGTAGTAAGAATCTATTTATGTGTACTTGAAATGTTTCTTACACGTGCTTAATCACTTCTGGGTACTTTCATTGTGTATTTTAACAGTTTTACCACAATTGGACAGTTTGCTTAGAAGTATTTACTGGAACCGACACCATTTTAACTGATTCACACAAAAAACACGCCAAAGCCAATCCTCCTAAATTGTAAACATATACACTATTCTCCTCATTCCAAGGCTTTAGACACCAATTCTGAGCTCTGTAAACATGAACTCGTAATAATTGAAAGTACAGTCCCGTGAAAACGCCACCCGAAGTACCCGGACTTGTAAACATTACCAGTATTTTCGTCATTTCACAGCTTTCCACTGGAAACCTCCGTGATTGAATTCGACAGTAAATGTAGTAAGAATCTATTTACGTGTACTTGAGGTGTTTATTAAACGGTCTTAATCATTTCTGGGAAATATCATTGTGTATTTTAACAGTTTTACCACAATTAGACAGTTGCTTAGAAGTATTTACTGGAACCGTCACCATTTTGAATGATACACACAAAAAAAGCCGAAGCCAATCCTCCTAAATTGTAAACATAAACACTATTCTCCTCATTCCAAGGCTTTAGACACCAATTCTGAGCTCTGTAAACATGAACTCGTAATAATTTTAAGCACAGTCCCGTGAAAACGCCACCGGAAGTACCCGTACTTGTAAACATTACCAGTATTTGCGTCATTTCACAGCTTTCCACTGGAAACCTCCGTGATTGAATTCGTCAGTAAATGTAGTAAGAATCTATTTACGTGTACTTGAGGTGTTTATTAAACGTTCTTAATCATTTCTAGGAACTCTTATTGTGTATTTTAACAGTTTTACCACAATTAGACAGATTTCTTAGAAGTATTTCCTGGAACCGTCACCAATTTAAATGATACACACACAAAAAAGCCGAAGCCAATCCTCCTAAATTGTAAACATAAACGCTATTCTCCTCACTCCAAGGCTTTAGACACCAATTCTGATCTCTGTAAACATGAACTCGTAATAATTGTAAGCACAGTCCCGTGAAAACGCCACCAGAAGTGCCCGTACTTGTAAACATTACCAGTATTTTCGTCATTTCACAGCTTTCCACTCGAAACCTCCGTGATTGAATTCGACAGTAAATGTGGTAAGAATCTATTTACGTGTACTTGAAATGTTTATTACACGTTCTTAATCACTTCTGGGAACTTTCATTGTGTATTTTAACAGTTTTACCACAATTAGACAGTTTGCTTACAAGTATTTACTGGAACCGCCACCATTTTAACTGATTCACACAAAAAACACGCCAAAGCCAATCCTCCTAAATTGTAAACATAAACACTATTCTCCTCATTCCAAGGCTTTAGACACCAATTCTGAGCTCTGTAAACATGAACTCGTAATAATTGTAAGCACAGTCCCGTGAAAACGCCACCAGAAGTACCCGTACTTGTACACATGACCAGTATTTTCGTCATTTCACAGCTTTCCACTTGAAACCTCGGTGATGGAATTCGACAGTAAATGTAGTAAGAATCTATTTATGTGTACTTGAGATGTTTATTACACGTTTTTAATCATTTCTGGGAAGTCTCATTGTGTATTTTAATAGTTTTACCACAATTAGAAAGTTTGCTTAGAACTGTTCACTGGAACCGCCACCATTTTAACTGATTCACACAAAAAAAACGCCAAAGCCAATCCTCCTAAATTCTAAACATAAAAACTATTCTCGTTATTCCAAGGCTTTAGACAGGAATTCTGACCTCTGTAAACATAAACATTTAATATTTGAAAGCACTGTCCCGTGAAAACGCCACCCAAAGTACCCGGACTTGTAAACATTACCAGTATTTTCGTCATTTCACACTTTCCACTGGAAACCTCCGTGATTGAATTCGACAGTAAATGTAGTAAGAATCTATTTACGTGTACTTGAGGTGTTTATTCAACGTTCTTAATCATTTCTGGGAACTATCATTGTGTATTTCAACAGTTTTACCACAATTAGACAGTTTGCTTAGAAGTATTTCCAGGAACAGTCACCATTTTGAATGATACACACAAAAAAAGCCGAAGCCAATCCTCCTAAATTGTAAACATAAACACTATTCTCCTCATTCCAAGGCTTTAGACACCAATTCTGAGCTCTGTAAACATGAACTCGTAATAATTGTAAGCACAGTCCCGTGAAAACGCCTCCAGAAGTACCCGTACTTGTAAACATTACCAGTATTTTCGTCATTTCACAGCTTTCCACTTGAAACCTCGGTGATTGAATTCGTCAGTAAATGTAGTAAGAATCTATTTACGTGTACGTGAGGTGTTTATTAAACGTTCTTAATCATTTCTGGGAACTCTCTTTGTGTATTTTAACAGTTTTACCACAATTAGACAGATTTCTTAGAAGTATTTCCTGGAACTGTCACCATTTTAAATGATACACACACAAAAAAGCCGAAGCCAATCCTCCTAAATTGTAAACATAAACGCTATTCTCCTCATTCCAAGGCTTTAGACACCAATTCTGATCTCTGTAAACATGAACTCGTAATAATTGTAAGCACAGTCCCGTGAAAACGCCACCAGAAGTACCCGTACTTGTAAACATTACCAGTATTTTCGTCATTTCACAGCTTTCCCCTCGAAACCTCCGTGATTGAATTCGACAGTAAATGTGGTAAGAATCTATTTACGTGTACTTGAAATGTTTATTACACGTTCTTAATCACTTCTGGGAACTTTCATTGTGTATTTTAACAGTTTTACCACAATTAGACAGTTTGCTTAGAAGTATTTACTGGAACCGCCACCATTTTAACTGATTCACACAAAAAACACGCCAAAGCCAATCCTCCTAAATTGTAAACATAAACACTATTCTCCTCATTCCAAGGCTTTAGACACCAATTCTGAGCTCTGTAAACATGAACTCGTAATAATTGTAAGCACAGTCCCGTGAAAACGCCACCAGAAGTACCCGTACTTGTACACATGACCAGTATTTTCGTCATTTCACAGCTTTCCACTTGAAACCTCGGTGATGGAATTCGACAGTAAATGTAGTAAGAATCTATTTATGTGTACTTGAGATATTTATTACACGTTTTTAATCATTTCTGGGAAGTCTCATTGTGTATTTTAATAGTTTTACCACAATTAGACAGTTTGCTTAGAACTGTTCACTGGAACCGCCACCATTTTAACTGATTCACACAAAAAAAACGCCAAAGCCAATCCTCCTAAATTCTAAACATAAAAACTATTCTCGTTATTCCAAGGCTTTAGACAGGAATTCTGACCTCTGTAAACATAAACATTTAATATTTGAAAGCACTGTCCCGTGAAAACGCCACCCAAAGTACCCGGACTTGTAAACATTACCAGTATTTTCGTCATTTCACACTTTCCACTGGAAACCTCCGTGATTGAATTCGACAGTAAATGTAGTAAGAATCTATTTACGTGTACTTGAGGTGTTTATTCAACGTTCTTAATCATTTCTGGGAACTATCATTGTGTATTTCAACAGTTTTACCACAATTAGACAGTTTGCTTAGAAGTATTTCCTGGAACAGTCACCATTTTGAATGATACACACAAAAAAAGCCGAAGCCAATCCTCCTAAATTGTAAACATAAACACTATTCTCCTCATTCCAAGGCTTTAGACACCAATTCTGAGCTCTGTAAACATGAACTCGTAATAATTGTAAGCACAGTCCCGTGAAAACGCCTCCAGAAGTACCCGTACTTGTAAACATTACCAGTATTTTCGTCATTTCACAGCTTTCCACTTGAAACCTCCGTGATTGAATTCGACAGTAAATGTAGTAAGAATCTATTTACGTGTACTTGAGATGTTTATTACACGTTTTTAATCATTTCTGGGAACTCTCATTGTGTATTTTAATAGTTTTACCACAATTAGACAGATTTCTTAGAAGTATTTCCTGGAACCATCACCATTTTAAATGATACACACACAAAAAAGCCGAAGCCAATCCTCCTAAATTGTAAACATAAACGCTATTCTCCTCATTCCAAGGCTTTAGACACCAATTCTGATCTCTGTAAACATGAACTCGTAATAATTGTAAGCACAGTCCCATGAAAACGCCACCAGAAGTACCCGTACTTGTAAACATTACCAGTATTTTCGTCATTTCACAGCTTTCCACTGGAAACCTCCGTGATTGAATTCGACAGTAAATGTAGTAAGAATCTATTTACGTTACTTGAAATGTTTATTACACGTTCTTAATCATTTCTGGGAACTCTCATTGTGTATTTTAACAGTTTTAACACAATTAGACAGTTTGCTTAGAAGTGTTTACTGGAACTGCCACCATTTTAACTGATTCACACAAAAAAAACGCCAAAGCCAATCCTCCTAAATTCTAAACATAAAAATTATTCTCGTTATTCCAAGGCTTTAGACACCAATTCTGAGCTCTGTAAACATGAACTCGTAATAATTGTAAGCACAGTCCCGTGAAAATGCCACCGGAAGTACCCGTACTTGTAAACATTACCAGTATTTTCGACATTTCACAGCTTTCCACTGGAAACCTCCGTGATTGAATTCGTCAGTAAATGTAGTAAGAATCTATTTACGTGTACTTGAGGTGTTTATTAAACGTTCTTAATCATTTCTGGGAACTCTCATTGTGTATTTTAACAGTTTTACCACAATTGGACAGTTTGCTTAGAAGTATTTACTGGAACCGTCACCATTTTAACTGATTCACACAAAAAACACGCCAAAGCCAATCCTCCTAAATTGTAAACATATACACTATTCTCCTCATTCCAAGGCTTTAGACACCAATTCTGAGCTCTGTAAACATGAACTCGTAATAATTGAAAGTACAGTCCCGTGAAAACCTCACCCGAAGTACCCGGACTTGTAAACATTACCAGTATTTTCGTCATTTCACAGCTTTCCACTGGAAACCTCCGTGATTGAATTCGACAGTAAATGTAGTAAGAATCTATTTACGTGTACTTGAGGTGTTTATTAAACGTTCTTAATCATTTCTGGGAAATATCATTGTGTATTTTAACAGTTTTACCACAATTAGACAGTTTGCTTAGAAGTATTTACTGGAACCGTCACCATTTTGAATGATACACACACAAAAAAGCCGAAGCCAATCCTCCTAAATTGTAAACATAAACGCTATTCTCCTCATTCCAAGGCTTTAGACACCAATTCTGATCTCTGTAAACATGAACTCGTAATAATTGTAAGCACAGTCCCGTGAAAACGCCACCAGAAGTATCCGTACTTGTAAACATTACCAGTATTTTCGTCATTTCACAGCTTTCCACTCGAAACCTCCGTGATTGAATTCGACAGTAAAGGTAGTAAGAATCTATTTATGTGTACTTGAAATGTTTCTTACACGTGCTTAATCACTTCTGGGTACTTTCATTGTGTATTTTAACAGTTTTACCACAATTGGACAGTTTGCTTAGAAGTATTTACTGGAACCGACACCATTTTAACTGATTCACACAAAAAACACGCCAAAGCCAATCCTCCTAAATTGTAAACATATACACTATTCTCCTCATTCCAAGGCTTTAGACACCAATTCTGAGCTCTGTAAACATGAACTCGTAATAATTGAAAGTACAGTCCCGTGAAAACGCCACCCGAAGTACCCGGACTTGTAAACATTACCAGTATTTTCGTCATTTCACAGCTTTCCACTGGAAACCTCCGTGATTGAATTCGACAGTAAATGTAGTAAGAATCTATTTACGTGTACTTGAGGTGTTTATTAAACGGTCTTAATCATTTCTGGGAAATATCATTGTGTATTTTAACAGTTTTACCACAATTAGACAGTTGCTTAGAAGTATTTACTGGAACCGTCACCATTTTGAATGATACACACAAAAAAAGCCGAAGCCAATCCTCCTAAATTGTAAACATAAACACTATTCTCCTCATTCCAAGGCTTTAGACACCAATTCTGAGCTCTGTAAACATGAACTCGTAATAATTTTAAGCACAGTCCCGTGAAAACGCCACCGGAAGTACCCGTACTTGTAAACATTACCAGTATTTGCGTCATTTCACAGCTTTCCACTGGAAACCTCCGTGATTGAATTCGTCAGTAAATGTAGTAAGAATCTATTTACGTGTACTTGAGGTGTTTATTAAACGTTCTTAATCATTTCTAGGAACTCTTATTGTGTATTTTAACAGTTTTACCACAATTAGACAGATTTCTTAGAAGTATTTCCTGGAACCGTCACCAATTTAAATGATACACACACAAAAAAGCCGAAGCCAATCCTCCTAAATTGTAAACATAAACGCTATTCTCCTCACTCCAAGGCTTTAGACACCAATTCTGATCTCTGTAAACATGAACTCGTAATAATTGTAAGCACAGTCCCGTGAAAACGCCACCAGAAGTGCCCGTACTTGTAAACATTACCAGTATTTTCGTCATTTCACAGCTTTCCACTCGAAACCTCCGTGATTGAATTCGACAGTAAATGTGGTAAGAATCTATTTACGTGTACTTGAAATGTTTATTACACGTTCTTAATCACTTCTGGGAACTTTCATTGTGTATTTTAACAGTTTTACCACAATTAGACAGTTTGCTTACAAGTATTTACTGGAACCGCCACCATTTTAACTGATTCACACAAAAAACACGCCAAAGCCAATCCTCCTAAATTGTAAACATAAACACTATTCTCCTCATTCCAAGGCTTTAGACACCAATTCTGAGCTCTGTAAACATGAACTCGTAATAATTGTAAGCACAGTCCCGTGAAAACGCCACCAGAAGTACCCGTACTTGTACACATGACCAGTATTTTCGTCATTTCACAGCTTTCCACTTGAAACCTCGGTGATGGAATTCGACAGTAAATGTAGTAAGAATCTATTTATGTGTACTTGAGATGTTTATTACACGTTTTTAATCATTTCTGGGAAGTCTCATTGTGTATTTTAATAGTTTTACCACAATTAGAAAGTTTGCTTAGAACTGTTCACTGGAACCGCCACCATTTTAACTGATTCACACAAAAAAAACGCCAAAGCCAATCCTCCTAAATTCTAAACATAAAAACTATTCTCGTTATTCCAAGGCTTTAGACAGGAATTCTGACCTCTGTAAACATAAACATTTAATATTTGAAAGCACTGTCCCGTGAAAACGCCACCCAAAGTACCCGGACTTGTAAACATTACCAGTATTTTCGTCATTTCACACTTTCCACTGGAAACCTCCGTGATTGAATTCGACAGTAAATGTAGTAAGAATCTATTTACGTGTACTTGAGGTGTTTATTCAACGTTCTTAATCATTTCTGGGAACTATCATTGTGTATTTCAACAGTTTTACCACAATTAGACAGTTTGCTTAGAAGTATTTCCAGGAACAGTCACCATTTTGAATGATACACACAAAAAAAGCCGAAGCCAATCCTCCTAAATTGTAAACATAAACACTATTCTCCTCATTCCAAGGCTTTAGACACCAATTCTGAGCTCTGTAAACATGAACTCGTAATAATTGTAAGCACAGTCCCGTGAAAACGCCTCCAGAAGTACCCGTACTTGTAAACATTACCAGTATTTTCGTCATTTCACAGCTTTCCACTTGAAACCTCGGTGATTGAATTCGTCAGTAAATGTAGTAAGAATCTATTTACGTGTACGTGAGGTGTTTATTAAACGTTCTTAATCATTTCTGGGAACTCTCTTTGTGTATTTTAACAGTTTTACCACAATTAGACAGATTTCTTAGAAGTATTTCCTGGAACTGTCACCATTTTAAATGATACACACACAAAAAAGCCGAAGCCAATCCTCCTAAATTGTAAACATAAACGCTATTCTCCTCATTCCAAGGCTTTAGACACCAATTCTGATCTCTGTAAACATGAACTCGTAATAATTGTAAGCACAGTCCCGTGAAAACGCCACCAGAAGTACCCGTACTTGTAAACATTACCAGTATTTTCGTCATTTCACAGCTTTCCCCTCGAAACCTCCGTGATTGAATTCGACAGTAAATGTGGTAAGAATCTATTTACGTGTACTTGAAATGTTTATTACACGTTCTTAATCACTTCTGGGAACTTTCATTGTGTATTTTAACAGTTTTACCACAATTAGACAGTTTGCTTAGAAGTATTTACTGGAACCGCCACCATTTTAACTGATTCACACAAAAAACACGCCAAAGCCAATCCTCCTAAATTGTAAACATAAACACTATTCTCCTCATTCCAAGGCTTTAGACACCAATTCTGAGCTCTGTAAACATGAACTCGTAATAATTGTAAGCACAGTCCCGTGAAAACGCCACCAGAAGTACCCGTACTTGTACACATGACCAGTATTTTCGTCATTTCACAGCTTTCCACTTGAAACCTCGGTGATGGAATTCGACAGTAAATGTAGTAAGAATCTATTTATGTGTACTTGAGATATTTATTACACGTTTTTAATCATTTCTGGGAAGTCTCATTGTGTATTTTAATAGTTTTACCACAATTAGACAGTTTGCTTAGAACTGTTCACTGGAACCGCCACCATTTTAACTGATTCACACAAAAAAAACGCCAAAGCCAATCCTCCTAAATTCTAAACATAAAAACTATTCTCGTTATTCCAAGGCTTTAGACAGGAATTCTGACCTCTGTAAACATAAACATTTAATATTTGAAAGCACTGTCCCGTGAAAACGCCACCCAAAGTACCCGGACTTGTAAACATTACCAGTATTTTCGTCATTTCACACTTTCCACTGGAAACCTCCGTGATTGAATTCGACAGTAAATGTAGTAAGAATCTATTTACGTGTACTTGAGGTGTTTATTCAACGTTCTTAATCATTTCTGGGAACTATCATTGTGTATTTCAACAGTTTTACCACAATTAGACAGTTTGCTTAGAAGTATTTCCTGGAACAGTCACCATTTTGAATGATACACACAAAAAAAGCCGAAGCCAATCCTCCTAAATTGTAAACATAAACACTATTCTCCTCATTCCAAGGCTTTAGACACCAATTCTGAGCTCTGTAAACATGAACTCGTAATAATTGTAAGCACAGTCCCGTGAAAACGCCTCCAGAAGTACCCGTACTTGTAAACATTACCAGTATTTTCGTCATTTCACAGCTTTCCACTTGAAACCTCCGTGATTGAATTCGACAGTAAATGTAGTAAGAATCTATTTACGTGTACTTGAGATGTTTATTACACGTTTTTAATCATTTCTGGGAACTCTCATTGTGTATTTTAATAGTTTTACCACAATTAGACAGATTTCTTAGAAGTATTTCCTGGAACCATCACCATTTTAAATGATACACACACAAAAAAGCCGAAGCCAATCCTCCTAAATTGTAAACATAAACGCTATTCTCCTCATTCCAAGGCTTTAGACACCAATTCTGATCTCTGTAAACATGAACTCGTAATAATTGTAAGCACAGTCCCATGAAAACGCCACCAGAAGTACCCGTACTTGTAAACATTACCAGTATTTTCGTCATTTCACAGCTTTCCACTGGAAACCTCCGTGATTGAATTCGACAGTAAATGTAGTAAGAATCTATTTACGTTACTTGAAATGTTTATTACACGTTCTTAATCATTTCTGGGAACTCTCATTGTGTATTTTAACAGTTTTAACACAATTAGACAGTTTGCTTAGAAGTGTTTACTGGAACTGCCACCATTTTAACTGATTCACACAAAAAAAACGCCAAAGCCAATCCTCCTAAATTCTAAACATAAAAATTATTCTCGTTATTCCAAGGCTTTAGACACCAATTCTGAGCTCTGTAAACATGAACTCGTAATAATTGTAAGCACAGTCCCGTGAAAATGCCACCGGAAGTACCCGTACTTGTAAACATTACCAGTATTTTCGACATTTCACAGCTTTCCACTGGAAACCTCCGTGATTGAATTCGTCAGTAAATGTAGTAAGAATCTATTTACGTGTACTTGAGGTGTTTATTAAACGTTCTTAATCATTTCTGGGAACTCTCATTGTGTATTTTAACAGTTTTACCACAATTAGACAGTTTGCTTAGAACTGTTTACTGGAACCGCCACCATTTTAACTGATTCACACAAAAAAAACGCCAAAGCCAATCCTCCTAAATTGTAAACATATAAACTATTCTCGTTATTCCAAGGCTTGAGACACCAATTCTGGGCTCTGTAAACATGAACTCTTAATAACTGAAAGCACAGTCCCGTGAAAACGCCACCCGAAGTACCCGGTCTTGTAAACATTACCAGTATTTTCATCATTTCACAGCTTTCCACTGGAAACCTCCGTGATTGAATTCGTCAGTAAATGTAGTAAGAATCTATTTACGTGTACGTGAGGTGTTTATTAAACGTTCTTAATCATTTCCGGGAACTCTCTTTGTGTATTTTAACAGTTTTACCACAATTAGACAGATTTCTTAGAAGTATTTCCTGGAACCGTCACCATTTTAAATGATACACACACAAAAAAGCCGAAGCCAATCCTCCTAAATTGTAAACATAAACGCTATTCTCCTCATTCCAAGGCTTTAGACACCAATTCTGATCTCTGTAAACATGAACTCGTAATAATTGTAAGCACAGTCCCGTGAAAACGCCACCAGAAGTACCCGTACTTGTAAACATTACCAGTATTTTCGTCATTTCACAGCTTTCCCCTCGAAACCTCCGTGATTGAATTCGACAGTAAATGTGGTAAGAATCTATTTACGTGTACTTGAAATGTTTATTACACGTTCTTAATCACTTCTGGGAACTTTCATTGTGTATTTTAACAGTTTTACCACAATTAGACAGTTTGCTTAGAAGTATTTACTGGAACCGCCACCATTTTAACTGATTCACACAAAAAATACGCCAAAGCCAATCCTCCTAAATTGTAAACATAAACACTATTCTCCTCATTCCAAGGCTTTAGACACCAATTCTGAGCTCTGTAAACATGAACTCGTAATAATTGTAAGCACAGTCCCGTGAAAACGCCACCAGAAGTACCCGTACTTGTACACATGACCAGTATTTTCGTCATTTCACAGCTTTCCACTTGAAACCTCGGTGATGGAATTCGACAGTAAATGTAGTAAGAATCTATTTATGTGTACTTGAGATATTTATTACACGTTTTTAATCATTTCTGGGAAGTCTCATTGTGTATTTTAATAGTTTTACCACAATTAGACAGTTTGCTTAGAACTGTTCACTGGAACCGCCACCATTTTAACTGATTCACACAAAAAAAACGCCAAAGCCAATCCTCCTAAATTCTAAACATAAAAACTATTCTCGTTATTCCAAGGCTTTAGACAGGAATTCTGACCTCTGTAAACATAAACATTTAATATTTGAAAGCACTGTCCCGTGAAAACGCCACCCAAAGTACCCGGACTTGTAAACATTACCAGTATTTTCGTCATTTCACACTTTCCACTGGAAACCTCCGTGATTGAATTCGACAGTAAATGTAGTAAGAATCTATTTACGTGTACTTGAGGTGTTTTTTCAACGTTCTTAATCATTTCTGGGAACTATCATTGTGTATTTCAACAGTTTTACCACAATTAGACAGTTTGCTTAGAAGTATTTACTGGAACCGTCACCATTTTAACTGATTCACACAAAAAACACGCCAAAGCCAATCCTCCTAAATTGTAAACATATACACTATTCTCCTCATTCCAAGGCTTTAGACACCAATTCTGAGCTCTGTAAACATGAACTCGTAATAATTGAAAGTACAGTCCCGTGAAAACCTCACCCGAAGTACCCGGACTTGTAAACATTACCAGTATTTTCGTCATTTCACAGCTTTCCACTGGAAACCTCCGTGATTGAATTCGACAGTAAATGTAGTAAGAATCTATTTACGTGTACTTGAGGTGTTTATTAAACGTTCTTAATCATTTCTGGGAAATATCATTGTGTATTTTAACAGTTTTACCACAATTAGACAGTTTGCTTAGAAGTATTTACTGGAACCGTCACCATTTTGAATGATACACACACAAAAAAGCCGAAGCCAATCCTCCTAAATTGTAAACATAAACGCTATTCTCCTCATTCCAAGGCTTTAGACACCAATTCTGATCTCTGTAAACATGAACTCGTAATAATTGTAAGCACAGTCCCGTGAAAACGCCACCAGAAGTATCCGTACTTGTAAACATTACCAGTATTTTCGTCATTTCACAGCTTTCCACTCGAAACCTCCGTGATTGAATTCGACAGTAAAGGTAGTAAGAATCTATTTATGTGTACTTGAAATGTTTCTTACACGTGCTTAATCACTTCTGGGTACTTTCATTGTGTATTTTAACAGTTTTACCACAATTGGACAGTTTGCTTAGAAGTATTTACTGGAACCGACACCATTTTAACTGATTCACACAAAAAACACGCCAAAGCCAATCCTCCTAAATTGTAAACATATACACTATTCTCCTCATTCCAAGGCTTTAGACACCAATTCTGAGCTCTGTAAACATGAACTCGTAATAATTGAAAGTACAGTCCCGTGAAAACGCCACCCGAAGTACCCGGACTTGTAAACATTACCAGTATTTTCGTCATTTCACAGCTTTCCACTGGAAACCTCCGTGATTGAATTCGACAGTAAATGTAGTAAGAATCTATTTACGTGTACTTGAGGTGTTTATTAAACGGTCTTAATCATTTCTGGGAAATATCATTGTGTATTTTAACAGTTTTACCACAATTAGACAGTTGCTTAGAAGTATTTACTGGAACCGTCACCATTTTGAATGATACACACAAAAAAAGCCGAAGCCAATCCTCCTAAATTGTAAACATAAACACTATTCTCCTCATTCCAAGGCTTTAGACACCAATTCTGAGCTCTGTAAACATGAACTCGTAATAATTTTAAGCACAGTCCCGTGAAAACGCCACCGGAAGTACCCGTACTTGTAAACATTACCAGTATTTGCGTCATTTCACAGCTTTCCACTGGAAACCTCCGTGATTGAATTCGTCAGTAAATGTAGTAAGAATCTATTTACGTGTACTTGAGGTGTTTATTAAACGTTCTTAATCATTTCTAGGAACTCTTATTGTGTATTTTAACAGTTTTACCACAATTAGACAGATTTCTTAGAAGTATTTCCTGGAACCGTCACCAATTTAAATGATACACACACAAAAAAGCCGAAGCCAATCCTCCTAAATTGTAAACATAAACGCTATTCTCCTCACTCCAAGGCTTTAGACACCAATTCTGATCTCTGTAAACATGAACTCGTAATAATTGTAAGCACAGTCCCGTGAAAACGCCACCAGAAGTGCCCGTACTTGTAAACATTACCAGTATTTTCGTCATTTCACAGCTTTCCACTCGAAACCTCCGTGATTGAATTCGACAGTAAATGTGGTAAGAATCTGTTTACGTGTACTTGAAATGTTTATTACACGTTCTTAATCACTTCTGGGAACTTTCATTGTGTATTTTAACAGTTTTACCACAATTAGACAGTTTGCTTACAAGTATTTACTGGAACCGCCACCATTTTAACTGATTCACACAAAAAACACGCCAAAGCCAATCCTCCTAAATTGTAAACATAAACACTATTCTCCTCATTCCAAGGCTTTAGACACCAATTCTGAGCTCTGTAAACATGAACTCGTAATAATTGTAAGCACAGTCCCGTGAAAACGCCACCAGAAGTACCCGTACTTGTACACATGACCAGTATTTTCGTCATTTCACAGCTTTCCACTTGAAACCTCGGTGATGGAATTCGACAGTAAATGTAGTAAGAATCTATTTATGTGTACTTGAGATGTTTATTACACGTTTTTAATCATTTCTGGGAAGTCTCATTGTGTATTTTAATAGTTTTACCACAATTAGAAAGTTTGCTTAGAACTGTTCACTGGAACCGCCACCATTTTAACTGATTCACACAAAAAAAACGCCAAAGCCAATCCTCCTAAATTCTAAACATAAAAACTATTCTCGTTATTCCAAGGCGTTAGACAGGAATTCTGACCTCTGTAAACATAAACATTTAATATTTGAAAGCACTGTCCCGTGAAAACGCCACCCAAAGTACCCGGACTTGTAAACATTACCAGTATTTTCGTCATTTCACACTTTCCACTGGAAACCTCCGTGATTGAATTCGACAGTAAATGTAGTAAGAATCTATTTACGTGTACTTGAGGTGTTTATTCAACGTTCTTAATCATTTCTGGGAACTATCATTGTGTATTTCAACAGTTTTACCACAATTAGACAGTTTGCTTAGAAGTATTTCCAGGAACAGTCACCATTTTGAATGATACACACAAAAAAAGCCGAAGCCAATCCTCCTAAATTGTAAACATAAACACTATTCTCCTCATTCCAAGGCTTTAGACACCAATTCTGAGCTCTGTAAACATGAACTCGTAATAATTGTAAGCACAGTCCCGTGAAAACGCCTCCAGAAGTACCCGTACTTGTAAACATTACCAGTATTTTCGTCATTTCACAGCTTTCCACTTGAAACCTCGGTGATTGAATTCGTCAGTAAATGTAGTAAGAATCTATTTACGTGTACGTGAGGTGTTTATTAAACGTTCTTAATCATTTCTGGGAACTCTCTTTGTGTATTTTAACAGTTTTACCACAATTAGACAGATTTCTTAGAAGTATTTCCTGGAACTGTCACCATTTTAAATGATACACACACAAAAAAGCCGAAGCCAATCCTCCTAAATTGTAAACATAAACGCTATTCTCCTCATTCCAAGGCTTTAGACACCAATTCTGATCTCTGTAAACATGAACTCGTAATAATTGTAAGCACAGTCCCGTGAAAACGCCACCAGAAGTACCCGTACTTGTAAACATTACCAGTATTTTCGTCATTTCACAGCTTTCCCCTCGAAACCTCCGTGATTGAATTCGACAGTAAATGTGGTAAGAATCTATTTACGTGTACTTGAAATGTTTATTACACGTTCTTAATCACTTCTGGGAACTTTCATTGTGTATTTTAACAGTTTTACCACAATTAGACAGTTTGCTTAGAAGTATTTACTGGAACCGCCACCATTTTAACTGATTCACACAAAAAACACGCCAAAGCCAATCCTCCTAAATTGTAAACATAAACACTATTCTCCTCATTCCAAGGCTTTAGACACCAATTCTGAGCTCTGTAAACATGAACTCGTAATAATTGTAAGCACAGTCCCGTGAAAACGCCACCAGAAGTACCCGTACTTGTACACATGACCAGTATTTTCGTCATTTCACAGCTTTCCACTTGAAACCTCGGTGATGGAATTCGACAGTAAATGTAGTAAGAATCTATTTATGTGTACTTGAGATATTTATTACACGTTTTTAATCATTTCTGGGAAGTCTCATTGTGTATTTTAATAGTTTTACCACAATTAGACAGTTTGCTTAGAACTGTTCACTGGAACCGCCACCATTTTAACTGATTCACACAAAAAAAACGCCAAAGCCAATCCTCCTAAATTCTAAACATAAAAACTATTCTCGTTATTCCAAGGCTTTAGACAGGAATTCTGACCTCTGTAAACATAAACATTTAATATTTGAAAGCACTGTCCCGTGAAAACGCCACCCAAAGTACCCGGACTTGTAAACATTACCAGTATTTTCGTCATTTCACACTTTCCACTGGAAACCTCCGTGATTGAATTCGACAGTAAATGTAGTAAGAATCTATTTACGTGTACTTGAGGTGTTTATTCAACGTTCTTAATCATTTCTGGGAACTATCATTGTGTATTTCAACAGTTTTACCACAATTAGACAGTTTGCTTAGAAGTATTTCCTGGAACAGTCACCATTTTGAATGATACACACAAAAAAAGCCGAAGCCAATCCTCCTAAATTGTAAACATAAACACTATTCTCCTCATTCCAAGGCTTTAGACACCAATTCTGAGCTCTGTAAACATGAACTCGTAATAATTGTAAGCACAGTCCCGTGAAAACGCCTCCAGAAGTACCCGTACTTGTAAACATTACCAGTATTTTCGTCATTTCACAGCTTTCCACTTGAAACCTCCGTGATTGAATTCGACAGTAAATGTAGTAAGAATCTATTTACGTGTACTTGAGATGTTTATTACACGTTTTTAATCATTTCTGGGAACTCTCATTGTGTATTTTAATAGTTTTACCACAATTAGACAGATTTCTTAGAAGTATTTCCTGGAACCATCACCATTTTAAATGATACACACACAAAAAAGCCGAAGCCAATCCTCCTAAATTGTAAACATAAACGCTATTCTCCTCATTCCAAGGCTTTAGACACCAATTCTGATCTCTGTAAACATGAACTCGTAATAATTGTAAGCACAGTCCCATGAAAACGCCACCAGAAGTACCCGTACTTGTAAACATTACCAGTATTTTCGTCATTTCACAGCTTTCCACTGGAAACCTCCGTGATTGAATTCGACAGTAAATGTAGTAAGAATCTATTTACGTTACTTGAAATGTTTATTACACGTTCTTAATCATTTCTGGGAACTCTCATTGTGTATTTTAACAGTTTTAACACAATTAGACAGTTTGCTTAGAAGTGTTTACTGGAACTGCCACCATTTTAACTGATTCACACAAAAAAAACGCCAAAGCCAATCCTCCTAAATTCTAAACATAAAAATTATTCTCGTTATTCCAAGGCTTTAGACACCAATTCTGAGCTCTGTAAACATGAACTCGTAATAATTGTAAGCACAGTCCCGTGAAAATGCCACCGGAAGTACCCGTACTTGTAAACATTACCAGTATTTTCGACATTTCACAGCTTTCCACTGGAAACCTCCGTGATTGAATTCGTCAGTAAATGTAGTAAGAATCTATTTACGTGTACTTGAGGTGTTTATTAAACGTTCTTAATCATTTCTGGGAACTCTCATTGTGTATTTTAACAGTTTTACCACAATTAGACAGTTTGCTTAGAACTGTTTACTGGAACCGCCACCATTTTAACTGATTCACACAAAAAAAACGCCAAAGCCAATCCTCCTAAATTGTAAACATATAAACTATTCTCGTTATTCCAAGGCTTGAGACACCAATTCTGGGCTCTGTAAACATGAACTCTTAATAACTGAAAGCACAGTCCCGTGAAAACGCCACCCGAAGTACCCGGTCTTGTAAACATTACCAGTATTTTCATCATTTCACAGCTTTCCACTGGAAACCTCCGTGATTGAATTCGTCAGTAAATGTAGTAAGAATCTATTTACGTGTACGTGAGGTGTTTATTAAACGTTCTTAATCATTTCCGGGAACTCTCTTTGTGTATTTTAACAGTTTTACCACAATTAGACAGATTTCTTAGAAGTATTTCCTGGAACCGTCACCATTTTAAATGATACACACACAAAAAAGCCGAAGCCAATCCTCCTAAATTGTAAACATAAACGCTATTCTCCTCATTCCAAGGCTTTAGACACCAATTCTGATCTCTGTAAACATGAACTCGTAATAATTGTAAGCACAGTCCCGTGAAAACGCCACCAGAAGTACCCGTACTTGTAAACATTACCAGTATTTTCGTCATTTCACAGCTTTCCCCTCGAAACCTCCGTGATTGAATTCGACAGTAAATGTGGTAAGAATCTATTTACGTGTACTTGAAATGTTTATTACACGTTCTTAATCACTTCTGGGAACTTTCATTGTGTATTTTAACAGTTTTACCACAATTAGACAGTTTGCTTAGAAGTATTTACTGGAACCGCCACCATTTTAACTGATTCACACAAAAAATACGCCAAAGCCAATCCTCCTAAATTGTAAACATAAACACTATTCTCCTCATTCCAAGGCTTTAGACACCAATTCTGAGCTCTGTAAACATGAACTCGTAATAATTGTAAGCACAGTCCCGTGAAAACGCCACCAGAAGTACCCGTACTTGTACACATGACCAGTATTTTCGTCATTTCACAGCTTTCCACTTGAAACCTCGGTGATGGAATTCGACAGTAAATGTAGTAAGAATCTATTTATGTGTACTTGAGATATTTATTACACGTTTTTAATCATTTCTGGGAAGTCTCATTGTGTATTTTAATAGTTTTACCACAATTAGACAGTTTGCTTAGAACTGTTCACTGGAACCGCCACCATTTTAACTGATTCACACAAAAAAAACGCCAAAGCCAATCCTCCTAAATTCTAAACATAAAAACTATTCTCGTTATTCCAAGGCTTTAGACAGGAATTCTGACCTCTGTAAACATAAACATTTAATATTTGAAAGCACTGTCCCGTGAAAACGCCACCCAAAGTACCCGGACTTGTAAACATTACCAGTATTTTCGTCATTTCACACTTTCCACTGGAAACCTCCGTGATTGAATTCGACAGTAAATGTAGTAAGAATCTATTTACGTGTACTTGAGGTGTTTTTTCAACGTTCTTAATCATTTCTGGGAACTATCATTGTGTATTTCAACAGTTTTACCACAATTAGACAGTTTGCTTAGAAGTATTTCCTGGAACAGTCACCATTTTGAATGATACACACAAAAAAAGCCGAAGCCAATCCTCCTAAATTGTAAACATAAACACTATTCTCCTCATTCCAAGGCTTTAGACACCAATTCTGAGCTCTGTAAACATGAACTCGTAATAATTGTAAGCACACTCCCGTGAAAACGCCTCCAGAAGTACCCGTACTTGTAAACATTACCAGTATTTTCGTCA
Source organism: Myotis daubentonii (assembly GCF_963259705.1). Classification (NCBI taxonomy): domain Eukaryota; kingdom Metazoa; phylum Chordata; class Mammalia; order Chiroptera; family Vespertilionidae; genus Myotis; species Myotis daubentonii. Next base: position 83,036 of record NW_026775455.1, read on the forward strand.
TTTCACAGCTTTCCACTTGAAACCTCGGTGATTGAATTCGACAGTAAATGTAGTAAGAATCTATTTACGTGTACTTGAAATGTTTCTTACACGTTCTTAATCACTTCTGGGTACTTTCATTGTGTATTTTAACAGTTTTACCACAATTGGACAGTTTGCTTAGAAGTATTTACTGGAACCGTCACCATTTTAACTGATTCACACAAAAAACACGCCAAAGCCAATCCTCCTAAATTGTAAACATATACACTATTCTCCTCATTCCAAGGCTTTAGACACCAATTCTGAGCTCTGTAAACATGAACTCGTAATAATTGAAAGTACAGTCCCGTGAAAACCTCACCCGAAGTACCCGGACTTGTAAACATTACCAGTATTTTCGTCATTTCACAGCTTTCCACTGGAAACCTCCGTGATTGAATTCGACAGTAAATGTAGTAAGAATCTATTTACGTGTACTTGAGGTGTTTATTAAACGTTCTTAATCATTTCTGGGAAATATCATTGTGTATTTTAACAGTTTTACCACAATTAGACAGTTTGCTTAGAAGTATTTACTGGAACCGTCACCATTTTGAATGATACACACACAAAAAAGCCGAAGCCAATCCTCCTAAATTGTAAACATAAACGCTATTCTCCTCATTCCAAGGCTTTAGACACCAATTCTGATCTCTGTAAACATGAACTCGTAATAATTGTAAGCACAGTCCCGTGAAAACGCCACCAGAAGTATCCGTACTTGTAAACATTACCAGTATTTTCGTCATTTCACAGCTTTCCACTCGAAACCTCCGTGATTGAATTCGACAGTAAAGGTAGTAAGAATCTATTTATGTGTACTTGAAATGTTTCTTACACGTGCTTAATCACTTCTGGGTACTTTCATTGTGTATTTTAACAGTTTTACCACAATTGGACAGTTTGCTTAGAAGTATTTACTGGAACCGACACCATTTTAACTGATTCACACAAAAAACACGCCAAAGCCAATCCTCCTAAATTGTAAACATATACACTATTCTCCTCATTCCAAGGCTTTAGACACCAATTCTGAGCTCTGTAAACATGAACTCGTAATAATTGAAAGTACAGTCCCGTGAAAACGCCACCCGAAGTACCCGGACTTGTAAACATTACCAGTATTTTCGTCATTTCACAGCATTCCACTGGAAACCTCCGTGATTGAATTCGACAGTAAATGTAGTAAGAATCTATTTACGTGTACTTGAGGTGTTTATTAAACGGTCTTAATCATTTCTGGGAAATATCATTGTGTATTTTAACAGTTTTACCACAATTAGACAGTTGCTTAGAAGTATTTACTGGAACCGTCACCATTTTGAATGATACACACAAAAAAAGCCGAAGCCAATCCTCCTAAATTGTAAACATAAACACTATTCTCCTCATTCCAAGGCTTTAGACACCAATTCTGAGCTCTGTAAACATGAACTCGTAATAATTTTAAGCACAGTCCCGTGAAAACGCCACCGGAAGTACCCGTACTTGTAAACATTACCAGTATTTGCGTCATTTCACAGCTTTCCACTGGAAACCTCCGTGATTGAATTCGTCAGTAAATGTAGTAAGAATCTATTTACGTGTACTTGAGGTGTTTATTAAACGTTCTTAATCATTTCTAGGAACTCTCATTGTGTATTTTAACAGTTTTACCACAATTAGACAGATTTCTTAGAAGTATTTCCTGGAACCGTCACCAATTTAAATGATACACACACAAAAAAGCCGAAGCCAATCCTCCTAAATTGTAAACATAAACGCTATTCTCCTCACTCCAAGGCTTTAGACACCAATTCTGATCTCTGTAAACATGAACTCGTAATAATTGTAAGCACAGTCCCGTGAAAACGCCACCAGAAGTGCCCGTACTTGTAAACATTACCAGTATTTTCGTCATTTCACAGCTTTCCACTCGAAACCTCCGTGATTGAATTCGACAGTAAATGTGGTAAGAATCTATTTACGTGTACTTGAAATGTTTATTACACGTTCTTAATCACTTCTGGGAACTTTCATTGTGTATTTTAACAGTTTTACCACAATTAGACAGTTTGCTTACAAGTATTTACTGGAACCGCCACCATTTTAACTGATTCACACAAAAAACACGCCAAAGCCAATCCTCCTAAATTGTAAACATAAACACTATTCTCCTCATTCCAAGGCTTTAGACACCAATTCTGAGCTCTGTAAACATGAACTCGTAATAATTGTAAGCACAGTCCCGTGAAAACGCCACCAGAAGTACCCGTACTTGTACACATGACCAGTATTTTCGTCATTTCACAGCTTTCCACTTGAAACCTCGGTGATGGAATTCGACAGTAAATGTAGTAAGAATCTATTTATGTGTACTTGAGATGTTTATTACACGTTTTTAATCATTTCTGGGAAGTCTCATTGTGTATTTTAATAGTTTTACCACAATTAGAAAGTTTGCTTAGAACTGTTCACTGGAACCGCCACCATTTTAACTGATTCACACAAAAAAAACGCCAAAGCCAATCCTCCTAAATTCTAAACATAAAAACTATTCTCGTTATTCCAAGGCGTTAGACAGGAATTCTGACCTCTGTAAACATAAACATTTAATATTTGAAAGCACTGTCCCGTGAAAACGCCACCCAAAGTACCCGGACTTGTAAACATTACCAGTATTTTCGTCATTTCACACTTTCCACTGGAAACCTCCGTGATTGAATTCGACAGTAAATGTAGTAAGAATCTATTTACGTGTACTTGAGGTGTTTATTCAACGTTCTTAATCATTTCTGGGAACTATCATTGTGTATTTCAACAGTTTTACCACAATTAGACAGTTTGCTTAGAAGTATTTCCAGGAACAGTCACCATTTTGAATGATACACACAAAAAAAGCCGAAGCCAATCCTCCTAAATTGTAAACATAAACACTATTCTCCTCATTCCAAGGCTTTAGACACCAATTCTGAGCTCTGTAAACATGAACTCGTAATAATTGTAAGCACAGTCCCGTGAAAACGCCTCCAGAAGTACCCGTACTTGTAAACATTACCAGTATTTTCGTCATTTCACAGCTTTCCACTTGAAACCTCGGTGATTGAATTCGTCAGTAAATGTAGTAAGAATCTATTTACGTGTACGTGAGGTGTTTATTAAACGTTCTTAATCATTTCTGGGAACTCTCTTTGTGTATTTTAACAGTTTTACCACAATTAGACAGATTTCTTAGAAGTATTTCCTGGAACTGTCACCATTTTAAATGATACACACACAAAAAAGCCGAAGCCAATCCTCCTAAATTGTAAACATAAACGCTATTCTCCTCATTCCAAGGCTTTAGACACCAATTCTGATCTCTGTAAACATGAACTCGTAATAATTGTAAGCACAGTCCCGTGAAAACGCCACCAGAAGTACCCGTACTTGTAAACATTACCAGTATTTTCGTCATTTCACAGCTTTCCCCTCGAAACCTCCGTGATTGAATTCGACAGTAAATGTGGTAAGAATCTATTTACGTGTACTTGAAATGTTTATTACACGTTCTTAATCACTTCTGGGAACTTTCATTGTGTATTTTAACAGTTTTACCACAATTAGACAGTTTGCTTAGAAGTATTTACTGGAACCGCCACCATTTTAACTGATTCACACAAAAAACACGCCAAAGCCAATCCTCCTAAATTGTAAACATAAACACTATTCTCCTCATTCCAAGGCTTTAGACACCAATTCTGAGCTCTGTAAACATGAACTCGTAATAATTGTAAGCACAGTCCCGTGAAAACGCCACCAGAAGTACCCGTACTTGTACACATGACCAGTATTTTCGTCATTTCACAGCTTTCCACTTGAAACCTCGGTGATGGAATTCGACAGTAAATGTAGTAAGAATCTATTTATGTGTACTTGAGATATTTATTACACGTTTTTAATCATTTCTGGGAAGTCTCATTGTGTATTTTAATAGTTTTACCACAATTAGACAGTTTGCTTAGAACTGTTCACTGGAACCGCCACCATTTTAACTGATTCACACAAAAAAAACGCCAAAGCCAATCCTCCTAAATTCTAAACATAAAAACTATTCTCGTTATTCCAAGGCTTTAGACAGGAATTCTGACCTCTGTAAACATAAACATTTAATATTTGAAAGCACTGTCCCGTGAAAACGCCACCCAAAGTACCCGGACTTGTAAACATTACCAGTATTTTCGTCATTTCACACTTTCCACTGGAAACCTCCGTGATTGAATTCGACAGTAAATGTAGTAAGAATCTATTTACGTGTACTTGAGGTGTTTATTCAACGTTCTTAATCATTTCTGGGAACTATCATTGTGTATTTCAACAGTTTTACCACAATTAGACAGTTTGCTTAGAAGTATTTCCTGGAACAGTCACCATTTTGAATGATACACACAAAAAAAGCCGAAGCCAATCCTCCTAAATTGTAAACATAAACACTATTCTCCTCATTCCAAGGCTTTAGACACCAATTCTGAGCTCTGTAAACATGAACTCGTAATAATTGTAAGCACAGTCCCGTGAAAACGCCTCCAGAAGTACCCGTACTTGTAAACATTACCAGTATTTTCGTCATTTCACAGCTTTCCACTTGAAACCTCCGTGATTGAATTCGACAGTAAATGTAGTAAGAATCTATTTACGTGTACTTGAGATGTTTATTACACGTTTTTAATCATTTCTGGGAACTCTCATTGTGTATTTTAATAGTTTTACCACAATTAGACAGATTTCTTAGAAGTATTTCCTGGAACCATCACCATTTTAAATGATACACACACAAAAAAGCCGAAGCCAATCCTCCTAAATTGTAAACATAAACGCTATTCTCCTCATTCCAAGGCTTTAGACACCAATTCTGATCTCTGTAAACATGAACTCGTAATAATTGTAAGCACAGTCCCATGAAAACGCCACCAGAAGTACCCGTACTTGTAAACATTACCAGTATTTTCGTCATTTCACAGCTTTCCACTGGAAACCTCCGTGATTGAATTCGACAGTAAATGTAGTAAGAATCTATTTACGTTACTTGAAATGTTTATTACACGTTCTTAATCATTTCTGGGAACTCTCATTGTGTATTTTAACAGTTTTAACACAATTAGACAGTTTGCTTAGAAGTGTTTACTGGAACTGCCACCATTTTAACTGATTCACACAAAAAAAACGCCAAAGCCAATCCTCCTAAATTCTAAACATAAAAATTATTCTCGTTATTCCAAGGCTTTAGACACCAATTCTGAGCTCTGTAAACATGAACTCGTAATAATTGTAAGCACAGTCCCGTGAAAATGCCACCGGAAGTACCCGTACTTGTAAACATTACCAGTATTTTCGACATTTCACAGCTTTCCACTGGAAACCTCCGTGATTGAATTCGTCAGTAAATGTAGTAAGAATCTATTTACGTGTACTTGAGGTGTTTATTAAACGTTCTTAATCATTTCTGGGAACTCTCATTGTGTATTTTAACAGTTTTACCACAATTAGACAGTTTGCTTAGAACTGTTTACTGGAACCGCCACCATTTTAACTGATTCAAACAAAAAAAAAGCCAAAGCCAATCCTCCTAAATTGTAAACATATAAACTATTCTCGTTATTCCAAGGCTTGAGACACCAATTCTGGGCTCTGTAAACATGAACTCTTAATAACTGAAAGCACAGTCCCGTGAAAACGCCACCCGAAGTACCCGGTCTTGTAAACATTACCAGTATTTTCATCATTTCACAGCTTTCCACTGGAAACCTCCGTGATTGAATTCGTCAGTAAATGTAGTAAGAATCTATTTACGTGTACGTGAGGTGTTTATTAAACGTTCTTAATCATTTCTGGGAACTCTCTTTGTGTATTTTAACAGTTTTACCACAATTAGACAGATTTCTTAGAAGTATTTCCTGGAACCGTCACCATTTTAAATGATACACACACAAAAAAGCCGAAGCCAATCCTCCTAAATTGTAAACATAAACGCTATTCTCCTCATTCCAAGGCTTTAGACACCAATTCTGATCTCTGTAAACATGAACTCGTAATAATTGTAAGCACAGTCCCGTGAAAACGCCACCAGAAGTACCCGTACTTGTAAACATTACCAGTATTTTCGTCATTTCACAGCTTTCCCCTCGAAACCTCCGTGATTGAATTCGACAGTAAATGTGGTAAGAATCTATTTACGTGTACTTGAAATGTTTATTACACGTTCTTAATCACTTCTGGGAACTTTCATTGTGTATTTTAACAGTTTTACCACAATTAGACAGTTTGCTTAGAAGTATTTACTGGAACCGCCACCATTTTAACTGATTCACACAAAAAATACGCCAAAGCCAATCCTCCTAAATTGTAAACATAAACACTATTCTCCTCATTCCAAGGCTTTAGACACCAATTCTGAGCTCTGTAAACATGAACTCGTAATAATTGTAAGCACAGTCCCGTGAAAACGCCACCAGAAGTACCCGTACTTGTACACATGACCAGTATTTTCGTCATTTCACAGCTTTCCACTTGAAACCTCGGTGATGGAATTCGACAGTAAATGTAGTAAGAATCTATTTATGTGTACTTGAGATATTTATTACACGTTTTTAATCATTTCTGGGAAGTCTCATTGTGTATTTTAATAGTTTTACCACAATTAGACAGTTTGCTTAGAACTGTTCACTGGAACCGCCACCATTTTAACTGATTCACACAAAAAAAACGCCAAAGCCAATCCTCCTAAATTCTAAACATAAAAACTATTCTCGTTATTCCAAGGCTTTAGACAGGAATTCTGACCTCTGTAAACATAAACATTTAATATTTGAAAGCACTGTCCCGTGAAAACGCCACCCAAAGTACCCGGACTTGTAAACATTACCAGTATTTTCGTCATTTCACACTTTCCACTGGAAACCTCCGTGATTGAATTCGACAGTAAATGTAGTAAGAATCTATTTACGTGTACTTGAGGTGTTTTTTCAACGTTCTTAATCATTTCTGGGAACTATCATTGTGTATTTCAACAGTTTTACCACAATTAGACAGTTTGCTTAGAAGTATTTCCTGGAACAGTCACCATTTTGAATGATACACACAAAAAAAGCCGAAGCCAATCCTCCTAAATTGTAAACATAAACACTATTCTCCTCATTCCAAGGCTTTAGACACCAATTCTGAGCTCTGTAAACATGAACTCGTAATAATTGTAAGCACACTCCCGTGAAAACGCCTCCAGAAGTACCCGTACTTGTAAACATTACCAGTATTTTCGTCATTTCACAGCTTTCCACTTGAAACCTCGGTGATTGAATTCGACAGTAAATGTAGTAAGAATCTATTTACGTGTACTTGAGATGTTTATTACACGTTTTTAATCATTTCTGGGAACTCTCATTGTGTATTTTAATAGTTTTACCACAATTAGACAGTTTGCTTAGAACTGTTTACTGGAACCGCCACCATTTTAACTGATTCACACAAAAAAAACGCCAAAGCCAAATCTCCTAAATTCTAAACATAAAAACTATTCTCGTTATTCCAAGGCTTTAGACACCAATTCTGGGCTCTGTAAACATGAACTCTTAATAACTGAAAGCACAGTCCCATGAAAACGCCACCCGAAGTACCCTGACTTGTAAACATTACCAGTATTTTCGACATTTCACAGCTTTCCTCTGGAAACCTCCGTGATTGAATTCGTCAGTAAATGTAGTAAGAATCTATTTACGTTACTTGAAATGTTTATTACACGTTCTTAATCATTTCTGGGAACTCTCATTGTGTATTTTAACAGTTTTAACACAATTAGACAGTTTGCTTAGAAGTGTTTACTGGAACCGCCACCATTTTAACTGATTCACACAAAAAAAACGCCAAAGCCAAATCTCCTTAATTCTAAACATAAAAACTATTCTCGTTATTCCAAGGCTTGAGACACCAATTCTGGGCTCTGTAAACATGAACTCTTAATAACTGAAAGCACAGTCCCGTGAAAACGCCACCTGAATTACCGGGTCTTGTAAACATTACCAGTATTTTCATCATTTCACAGCTTTCCACTGGAAACCTCCGTGATTGAATTCGTCAGTAAATGTAGTAAGAATCTATTTACGTGTACTTGAGGTGTTTATTAAACGTTCTTAATCATTTCTGGGAACTCTCTTTGTGTATTTTCACAGTTTTACCACAATTAGACAGATTTCTTAGAAGTATTTCCTGGAACCGTCACCATTTTAAATGATACACACACAAAAAAGCCGAAGCCAATCCTCCTAAATTGTAAACATAAACGCTATTCTCCTCATTCCAAGGCTTTAGACACCAATTCTGATCTCTGTAAACATGAACTCGTAATAATTGTAAGCACAGTCCCGTGAAAACGCCACCAGAAGTACCCGTACTTGTAAACATTACCAGTATTTTCATCATTTCACAGCTTTCCACTCGAAACCTCCGTGATTGATTTCGACAGTAAATGTAGTAAGAATCTATTTACGTGTACTTGAGGTGTTTATTACACGTTCTTAATCACTTCTGGGAACTTTCATTGTGTATTTTAACAGTTTTACCACAATTAGACAGTTTGCTTAGAAGTATTTACTGGAACCGACACCATTTTAACTGATTCACACAAAAAACACGCCAAAGCCAATCCTCCTAAATTGTAAACATATACACTATTCTCCTCATTCCAAGGCTTTAGACACCAATTCTGGGCTCTGTAAACATGAACTCTTAATAACTGAAAGCACAGTCCCATGAAAACGCCACCCGAAGTACCCTGACTTGTAAACATTACCAGTATTTTCGACATTTCACAGCTTTCCACTGGAAACCTCCGTGATTGAATTCGTCAGTAAATGTAGTAAGAATCTATTTACGTTACTTGAAATGTTTATTACACGTTCTTAATCATTTCTGGGAACTCTCATTGTGTATTTTAACAGTTTTAACACAATTAGACAGTTTGCTTAGAAGTGTTTACTGGAACCGCCACCATTTTAACTGATTCACACAAAAAAAACGCCAAAGCCAATCCTCCTAAATTCTAAACATAAAAATTATTCTCGTTATTCCAAGGCTTGAGACACCAATTCTGGGCTCTGTAAACATGAACTCTTAATAACTGAAAGCACAGTCCCGTGAAAACGCCACCCGAATTACCGGGTCTTGTAAACATTACCAGTATTTTCATCATTTCACAGCTTTCCACTGGAAACCTCCGTGATTGAATTCGTCAGTAAATGTAGTAAGAATCTATTTACGTGTACTTGAGGTGTTTATTAAACGTTCTTAATCATTTCTGGGAACTCTCTTTGTGTATTTTCACAGTTTTACCACAATTCGACAGATTTCTTAGAAGTATTTCCTGGAACCGTCACCATTTTAAATGATACACACACAAAAAAGCCGAAGCCAATCCTCCTAAATTGTAAACATAAACGCTATTCTCCTCATTCCAAGGCTTTAGACACCAATTCTGATCTCTGTAAACATGAACTCGTCATAATTGTAAGCACAGTCCCGTGAAAACGCCACCAGAAGTACCCGTACTTGTAAACATTACCAGTATTTTCGTCATTTCACAGCTTTCCACTCGAAACCTCCGTGATTGAATTCGACAGTAAATGTAGTAAGAATCTATTTACGTTACTTGAAATGTTTATTACACGTTCTTAATCATTTCTGGGAACTCTCATTGTGTATTTTAACAGTTTTAACACAATTAGACAGTTTGCTTAGAAGTGTTTACTGGAACTGCCACCATTTTAACTGATTCACACAAAAAAAACGCCAAAGCCAATCCTCCTAAATTCTAAACATAAAAATTATTCTCGTTATTCCAAGGCTTTAGACACCAATTCTGAGCTCTGTAAACATGAACTCGTAATAATTGTAAGCACAGTCCCGTGAAAACGCCACCGGAAGTACCCGTACTTGTAAACATTACCAGTATTTTACACATTTCACAGCTTTCCACTGGAAACCTCCGTGATTGAATTCGTCAGTAAATGTAGTAAGAATCTATTTACGTGTACTTGAGGTGTTTATTAAACGTTCTTAATCATTTCTGGGAACTCTCATTGTGTATTTTAACAGTTTTACCACAATTAGACAGTTTGCTTAGAAGTATTTACTGGAACCGCCACCATTTTAACTGATTCACACAAAAATAGCCAAAGCCAATCATCCTAAATTGTAAACATAAACACTATGCTCCTCATTCCAAGGCTTTAGACACCAATTCTGAGCTCTGTAAACATGAACTCGTAATAATTGTAAGCACAGTCCCGTGAAAACGCCACCAGAAGTACCCGTACTTGTAAGCATTACCAGTATTTTCGTCATTTCACAGCTTTCCACTGGAAACCTCCGTGATTGAATTCGACAGTAAATGTAGTAAGAATCTATTTACGTGTACTTGAGATGTTTATTACACGTTTTTAATCATTTCTGGGAACTCTCATTGTGTATTTTAATAGTTTTACCACAATTAGACAGTTTGCTTAGAACTGTTTACTGGAACCGCCACCATTTTAACTGATTCACACAAAAAAAACGCCAAAGCCAAATCTCCTTAATTCTAAACATAAAAACTATTCTCGTTATTCCAAGGCTTGAGACACCAATTCTGGGCTCTGTAAACATGAACTCTTAATAACTGAAAGCACAGTCCCGTGAAAACGCCACCTGAATTACCGGGTCTTGTAAACATTACCAGTATTTTCATCATTTCACAGCTTTCCACTGGAAACCTCCGTGATTGAATTCGTCAGTAAATGTAGTAAGAATCTATTTACGTGTACTTGAGGTGTTTATTAAACGTTCTTAATCATTTCTGGGAACTCTCTTTGTGTATTTTAACAGTTTTACCACAATTAGACAGATTTCTTAGAAGTATTTCCTGGAACCGTCACCATTTTAAATGATACACACACAAAAAAGCCGAAGCCAATCCTCCTAAATTGTAAACATAAACGCTATTCTCCTCATTCCAAGGCTTTAGACACCAATTCTGATCTCTGTAAACATGAACTCGTAATAATTGTAAGCACAGTCCCGTGAAAACGCCACCAGAAGTACCCGTACTTGTAAACATTACCAGTATTTTCGTCATTTCACAGCTTTCCACTCGAAACCTCCGTGATTGAATTCGACAGTAAATGTAGTAAGAATCTATTTACGTTACTTGAAATGTTTATTACACGTTCTTAATCATTTCTGGGAACTCTCATTGTGTATTTTAACAGTTTTAACACAATTAGACAGTTTGCTTAGAAGTGTTTACTGGAACTGCCACCATTTTAACTGATTCACACAAAAAAAACGCCAAAGCCAATCCTCCTAAATTCTAAACATAAAAATTATTCTCGTTATTCCAAGGCTTTAGACACCAATTCTGAGCTCTGTAAACATGAACTCGTAATAATTGTAAGCACAGTCCCGTGAAAACGCCACCGGAAGTACCCGTACTTGTAAACATTACCAGTATTTTCCACATTTCACAGCTTTCCACTGGAAACCTCCGTGATTGAATTCGTCAGTAAATGTAGTAAGAATCTATTTACGTGTACTTGAGGTGTTTATTAAACGTTCTTAATCATTTCTGGGAACTCTCATTGTGTATTTTAACAGTTTTACCACAATTAGACAGTTTGCTTAGAAGTATTTACTGGAACCGCCACCATTTTAACTGATTCACACAAAAATAGCCGAAGCCAATCATCCTAAATTGTAAACATAAACACTATGCTCCTCATTCCAAGGCTTTAGACACCAATTCTGAGCTCTGTAAACATGAACTCGTAATAATTGTAAGCACAGTCCCGTGAAAACGCCACCAGAAGTACCCGTACTTGTAAGCATTACCAGTATTTTCGTCATTTCACAGCTTTCCACTGGAAACCTCCGTGATTGAATTCGACAGTAAATGTAGTAAGAATCTATTTACGTGTACTTGAGATGTTTATTACACGTTTTTAATCATTTCTGGGAACTCTCATTGTGTATTTTAATAGTTTTACCACAATTAGACAGTTTGCTTAGAACTGTTTACTGGAACCGCCACCATTTTAACTGATTCACACAAAAAAAACGCCAAAGCCAAATCTCCTTAATTCTAAACATAAAAACTATTCTCGTTATTCCAAGGCTTGAGACACCAATTCTGGGCTCTGTAAACATGAACTCTTAATAACTGAAAGCACAGTCCCGTGAAAACGCCACCTGAATTACCGGGTCTTGTAAACATTACCAGTATTTTCATCATTTCACAGCTTTCCACTGGAAACCTCCGTGATTGAATTCGTCAGTAAATGTAGTAAGAATCTATTTACGTGTACTTGAGGTGTTTATTAAACGTTCTTAATCATTTCTGGGAACTCTCTTTGTGTATTTTAACAGTTTTACCACAATTAGACAGATTTCTTAGAAGTATTTCCTGGAACCGTCACCATTTTAAATGATACACACACAAAAAAGCCGAAGCCAATCCTCCTAAATTGTAAACATAAACGCTATTCTCCTCATTCCAAGGCTTTAGACACCAATTCTGATCTCTGTAAACATGAACTCGTAATAATTGTAAGCACAGTCCCGTGAAAACGCCACCAGAAGTACCCGTACTTGTAAACATTACCAGTATTTTCGTCATTTCACAGCTTTCCACTCGAAACCTCCGTGATTGAATTCGACAGTAAATGTAGTAAGAATCTATTTACGTTACTTGAAATGTTTATTACACGTTCTTAATCATTTCTGGGAACTCTCATTGTGTATTTTAACAGTTTTAACACAATTAGACAGTTTGCTTAGAAGTGTTTACTGGAACTGCCACCATTTTAACTGATTCACACAAAAAAAACGCCAAAGCCAATCCTCCTAAATTCTAAACATAAAAATTATTCTCGTTATTCCAAGGCTTTAGACACCAATTCTGAGCTCTGTAAACATGAACTCGTAATAATTGTAAGCACAGTCCCGTGAAAACGCCACCGGAAGTACCCGTACTTGTAAACATTACCAGTATTTTCCACATTTCACAGCTTTCCACTGGAAACCTCCGTGATTGAATTCGTCAGTAAATGTAGTAAGAATCTATTTACGTGTACTTGAGGTGTTTATTAAACGTTCTTAATCATTTCTGGGAACTCTCATTGTGTATTTTAACAGTTTTACCACAATTAGACAGTTTGCTTAGAAGTATTTACTGGAACCGCCACCATTTTAACTGATTCACACAAAAATAGCCGAAGCCAATCATCCTAAATTGTAAACATAAACACTATGCTCCTCATTCCAAGGCTTTAGACACCAATTCTGAGCTCTGTAAACATGAACTCGTAATAATTGTAAGCACAGTCCCGTGAAAACGCCACCAGAAGTACCCGTACTTGTAAGCATTACCAGTATTTTCGTCATTTCACAGCTTTCCACTGGAAACCTCCGTGATTGAATTCGACAGTAAATGTAGTAAGAATCTATTTACGTGTACTTGAGATGTTTATTACACGTTTTTAATCATTTCTGGGAACTCTCATTGTGTATTTTAATAGTTTTACCACAATTAGACAGTTTGCTTAGAACTGTTTACTGGAACCGCCACCATTTTAACTGATTCACACAAAAAAAACGCCAAAGCCAAATCTCCTTAATTCTAAACATAAAAACTATTCTCGTTATTCCAAGGCTTGAGACACCAATTCTGGGCTCTGTAAACATGAACTCTTAATAACTGAAAGCACAGTCCCGTGAAAACGCCACCTGAATTACCGGGTCTTGTAAACATTACCAGTATTTTCATCATTTCACAGCTTTCCACTGGAAACCTCCGTGATTGAATTCGTCAGTAAATGTAGTAAGAATCTATTTACGTGTACTTGAGGTGTTTATTAAACGTTCTTAATCATTTCTGGGAACTCTCTTTGTGTATTTTAACAGTTTTACCACAATTAGACAGATTTCTTAGAAGTATTTCCTGGAACCGTCACCATTTTAAATGATACACACACAAAAAAGCCGAAGCCAATCCTCCTAAATTGTAAACATAAACGCTATTCTCCTCATTCCAAGGCTTTAGACACCAATTCTGATCTCTGTAAACATGAACTCGTAATAATTGTAAGCACAGTCCCGTGAAAACGCCACCAGAAGTACCCGTACTTGTAAACATTACCAGTATTTTCATCATTTCACAGCTTTCCACTCGAAACCTCCGTGATTGATTTCGACAGTAAATGTAGTAAGAATCTATTTACGTGTCTTAGAAATGTTTATTACACGTTCTTAATCACTTCTGGGAACTTTCATTGTGTATTTTAACAGTTTTACCACAATTAGACAGTTTGCTTAGAAGTATTTACTGGAACCGACACCATTTTAACTGATTCACACAAAAAACACGCCAAAGCCAATCCTCCTAAATTGTAAACATATACACTATTCTCCTCATTCCAAGGCTTTAGACACCAATTCTGAGCTCTGTAAACATGAACTCGTAATAATTGAAAGTACAGTCCCGTGAAAACGCCACCCGAAGTACCCGGACTTGTAAACATTACCAGTATTTTCGTCATTTCACAGCTTTCCACTGGAAACCTCCGTGATTGAATTCGACAGTAAATGTAGTAAGAATCTATTTACGTGTACTTGAGGTGTTTATTAAACGTTCTTAATCATTTCTGGGAAATATCATTGTGTATTTTAACAGTTTTACCACAATTAGACAGTTTGCTTAGAAGTATTTACTGGAACCGTCACCATTTTGAATGATACACACACAAAAAAGCCGAAGCCAATCCTCCTAAATTGTAAACATAAACGCTATTCTCCTCATTCCAAGGCTTTAGACACCAATTCTGATCTCTGTAAACATGAACTCGTCATAATTGTAAGCACAGTCCCGTGAAAACGCCACCAGAAGTATCCGTACTTGTAAACATTACCAGTATTTTCATCATTTCACAGCTTTCCACTCGAAACCTCCGTGATTGAATTCGACAGTAAAGGTAGTAAGAATCTATTTATGTGTACTTGAAATGTTTCTTACACGTGCTTAATCACTTCTGGGTACTTTCATTGTGTATTTTAACAGTTTTACCACAATTGGACAGTTTGCTTAGAAGTATTTACTGGAACCGACACCATTTTAACTGATTCACACAAAAAACACGCCAAAGCCAATCCTCCTAAATTGTAAACATATACCCTATTCTCCTCATTCCAAGGCTTTAGACACCAATTCTGAGCTCTGTAAACATGAACTCGTAATAATTGAAAGTACAGTCCCGTGAAAACGCCACCCGAAGTACCCGGACTTGTAAACATTACCAGTATTTTCGTCATTTCACAGCTTTCCACTGGAAAACTCCGTGATTGAATTCGACAATAAATGTAGTAAGAATCTATTTACGTGTACTTGAGATGTTTATTACACGTTTTTAATCATTTCTGGGAACTCTCATTGTGTATTTTAATAGTTTTACCACAATTAGACAGTTTGCTTAGAACTGTTTACTGGAACCGCCACCATTTTAACTGATTCACACAAAAAAAACGCCAAAGCCAAATCTCCTTAATTCTAAACATAAAAACTATTCTCGTTATTCCAAGGCTTGAGACACCAATTCTGGGCTCTGTAAACATGAACTCTTAATAACTGAAAGCACAGTCCCGTGAAAACGCCACCCGAAGTACCCGGACTTGTAAACATTACCAGTATTTTCGTCATTTCACAGCTTTCCACTGGAAACCTCCGTGATTGAATTCGACAGTAAAGGTAGTAAGAATCTATTTATGTGTACTTGAAATGTTTCTTACACGTGCTTAATCACTTCTGGGTACTTTCATTGTGTATTTTAACAGTTTTACCACAATTGGACAGTTTGCTTAGAAGTATTTACTGGAACCGACACCATTTTAACTGATTCACACAAAAAAAACGCCAAAGCCAATCCTCCTAAATTCTAAACATAAAAATTATTCTCGTTATTCCAAGGCTTTAGACACCAATTCTGAGCTCTGTAAACATGAACTCGTAATAATTGTAAGCACAGTCCCGTGAAAACGCCACCGGAAGTACCCGTACTTGTAAACATTACCAGTATTTTCCACATTTCAAAGCTTTCCACTGGAAACCTCCGTGATTGAATTCGTCAGTAAATGTAGTAAGAATCTATTTACGTGTACTTGAGGTGTTTATTAAACGTTCTTAATCATTTCTGGGAACTCTCATTGTGTATTTTAACAGTTTTACCACAATTAGACAGTTTGCTTAGAAGTATTTACTGGAACCGCCACCATTTTAACTGATTCACACAAAAATAGCCGAAGCCAATCATCCTAAATTGTAAACATAAACACTATGCTCCTCATTCCAAGGCTTTAGACACCAATTCTGAGCTATGTAAACATGAACTCGTAATAATTGTAAGCACAGTCCCGTGAAAACGCCACCAGAAGTACCCGTACTTGTAAGCATTACCAGTATTTTCGTCATTTCACAGCTTTCCACTGGAAACCTCCGTGATTGAATTCGACAGTAAATGTAGTAAGAATCTATTTACGTGTACTTGAGATGTTTATTACACGTTTTTAATCATTTCTGGGAACTCTCATTGTGTATTTTAATAGTTTTACCACAATTAGACAGTTTGCTTAGAACTGTTTACTGGAACCGCCACCATTTTAACTGATTCACACAAAAAAAACGCCAAAGCCAAATCTCCTTAATTCTAAACATAAAAACTATTCTCGTTATTCCAAGGCTTGAGACACCAATTCTGGGCTCTGTAAACATGAACTCTTAATAACTGAAAGCACAGTCCCGTGAAAACGCCACCTGAATTACCGGGTCTTGTAAACATTACCAGTATTTTCATCATTTCACAGCTTTCCACTGGAAACCTCCGTGATTGAATTCGTCAGTAAATGTAGTAAGAATCTATTTACGTGTACTTGAGGTGTTTATTAAACGTTCTTAATCATTTCTGGGAACTCTCTTTGTGTATTTTAACAGTTTTACCACAATTAGACAGATTTCTTAGAAGTATTTCCTGGAACCGTCACCATTTTAAATGATACACACACAAAAAAGCCGAAGCCAATCCTCCTAAATTGTAAACATAAACGCTATTCTCCTCATTCCAAGGCTTTAGACACCAATTCTGATCTCTGTAAACATGAACTCGTAATAATTGTAAGCACAGTCCCGTGAAAACGCCACCAGAAGTACCCGTACTTGTAAACATTACCAGTATTTTCATCATTTCACAGCTTTCCACTCGAAACCTCCGTGATTGATTTCGACAGTAAATGTAGTAAGAATCTATTTACGTGTCTTAGAAATGTTTATTACACGTTCTTAATCACTTCTGGGAACTTTCATTGTGTATTTTAACAGTTTTACCACAATTAGACAGTTTGCTTAGAAGTATTTACTGGAACCGACACCATTTTAACTGATTCACACAAAAAACACGCCAAAGCCAATCCTCCTAAATTGTAAACATATACACTATTCTCCTCATTCCAAGGCTTTAGACACCAATTCTGAGCTCTGTAAACATGAACTCGTAATAATTGAAAGTACAGTCCCGTGAAAACGCCACCCGAAGTACCCGGACTTGTAAACATTACCAGTATTTTCGTCATTTCACAGCTTTCCACTGGAAACCTCCGTGATTGAATTCGACAGTAAATGTAGTAAGAATCTATTTACGTGTACTTGAGGTGTTTATTAAACGTTCTTAATCATTTCTGGGAAATATCATTGTGTATTTTAACAGTTTTACCACAATTAGACAGTTTGCTTAGAAGTATTTACTGGAACCGTCACCATTTTGAATGATACACACACAAAAAAGCCGAAGCCAATCCTCCTAAATTGTAAACATAAACGCTATTCTCCTCATTCCAAGGCTTTAGACACCAATTCTGATCTCTGTAAACATGAACTCGTCATAATTGTAAGCACAGTCCCGTGAAAACGCCACCAGAAGTATCCGTACTTGTAAACATTACCAGTATTTTCATCATTTCACAGCTTTCCACTCGAAACCTCCGTGATTGAATTCGACAGTAAAGGTAGTAAGAATCTATTTATGTGTACTTGAAATGTTTCTTACACGTGCTTAATCACTTCTGGGTACTTTCATTGTGTATTTTAACAGTTTTACCACAATTGGACAGTTTGCTTAGAAGTATTTACTGGAACCGACACCATTTTAACTGATTCACACAAAAAACACGCCAAAGCCAATCCTCCTAAATTGTAAACATATACCCTATTCTCCTCATTCCAAGGCTTTAGACACCAATTCTGAGCTCTGTAAACATGAACTCGTAATAATTGAAAGTACAGTCCCGTGAAAACGCCACCCGAAGTACCCGGACTTGTAAACATTACCAGTATTTTCGTCATTTCACAGCTTTCCACTGGAAACCTCCGTGATTGAATTCGACAGTAAATGTAGTAAGAATCTATTTACGTGTACTTGAGATGTTTATTACACGTTTTTAATCATTTCTGGGAACTCTCATTGTGTATTTTAATAGTTTTACCACAATTAGACAGTTTGCTTAGAACTGTTTACTGGAACCGCCACCATTTTAACTGATTCACACAAAAAAAACGCCAAAGCCAAATCTCCTTAATTCTAAACATAAAAACTATTCTCGTTATTCCAAGGCTTGAGACACCAATTCTGGGCTCTGTAAACATGAACTCTTAATAACTGAAAGCACAGTCCCGTGAAAACGCCACCCGAAGTACCCGGACTTGTAAACATTACCAGTATTTTCGTCATTTCACAGCTTTCCACTGGAAAACTCCGTGATTGAATTCGACAGTAAAGGTAGTAAGAATCTATTTATGTGTACTTGAAATGTTTCTTACACGTGCTTAATCACTTCTGGGTACTTTCATTGTGTATTTTAACAGTTTTACCACAATTGGACAGTTTGCTTAGAAGTATTTACTGGAACCGACACCATTTTAACTGATTCACACAAAAAACACGCCAAAGCCAATCCTCCTAAATTGTAAACATATACACTATTCTCCTCATTCCAAGGCTTTAGACACCAATTCTGAGCTCTGTAAACATGAACTCGTAATAATTGAAAGTACAGTCCCGTGAAAACGCCACCCGAAGTACCCGGACTTGTAAACATTACCAGTATTTTCGTCATTTCACAGCTTTCCACTGGAAACCTCCGTGATTGAATTCGACAGTAAATGTAGTAAGAATCTATTTACGTGTACTTGAGGTGTTTATTAAACGTTCTTAATCATTTCTGGGAAATATCATTGTGTATTTTAACAGTTTTACCACAATTAGACAGTTTGCTTAGAAGTATTTACTGGAACCGTCACCATTTTGAATGATACACACACAAAAAAGCCGAAGCCAATCCTCCTAAATTGTAAACATAAACGCTATTCTCCTCATTCCAAGGCTTTAGACACCAATTCTGATCTCTGTAAACATGAACTCGTCATAATTGTAAGCACAGTCCCGTGAAAACGCCACCAGAAGTATCCGTACTTGTAAACATTACCAGTATTTTCATCATTTCACAGCTTTCCACTCGAAACCTCCGTGATTGAATTCGACAGTAAAGGTAGTAAGAATCTATTTATGTGTACTTGAAATGTTTCTTACACGTGCTTAATCACTTCTGGGTACTTTCATTGTGTATTTTAACAGTTTTACCACAATTGGACAGTTTGCTTAGAAGTATTTACTGGAACCGACACCATTTTAACTGATTCACACAAAAAACACGCCAAAGCCAATCCTCCTAAATTGTAAACATATACCCTATTCTCCTCATTCCAAGGCTTTAGACACCAATTCTGAGCTCTGTAAACATGAACTCGTAATAATTGAAAGTACAGTCCCGTGAAAACGCCACCCGAAGTACCCGGACTTGTAAACATTACCAGTATTTTCGTCATTTCACAGCTTTCCACTGGAAACCTCCGTGATTGAATTCGACAGTAAATGTAGTAAGAATCTATTTACGTGTACTTGAGATGTTTATTACACGTTTTTAATCATTTCTGGGAACTCTCATTGTGTATTTTAATAGTTTTACCACAATTAGACAGTTTGCTTAGAACTGTTTACTGGAACCGCCACCATTTTAACTGATTCACACAAAAAAAACGCCAAAGCCAAATCTCCTTAATTCTAAACATAAAAACTATTCTCGTTATTCCAAGGCTTGAGACACCAATTCTGGGCTCTGTAAACATGAACTCTTAATAACTGAAAGCACAGTCCCGTGAAAACGCCACCCGAAGTACCCGGACTTGTAAACATTACCAGTATTTTCGTCATTTCACAGCTTTCCACTGGAAAACTCCGTGATTGAATTCGACAGTAAAGGTAGTAAGAATCTATTTATGTGTACTTGAAATGTTTCTTACACGTGCTTAATCACTTCTGGGTACTTTCATTGTGTATTTTAACAGTTTTACCACAATTGGACAGTTTGCTTAGAAGTATTTACTGGAACCGACACCATTTTAACTGATTCACACAAAAAACACGCCAAAGCCAATCCTCCTAAATTGTAAACATATACACTATTCTCCTCATTCCAAGGCTTTAGACACCAATTCTGAGCTCTGTAAACATGAACTCGTAATAATTGAAAGTACAGTCCCGTGAAAACGCCACCCGAAGTACCCGGACTTGTAAACATTACCAGTATTTTCGTCATTTCACAGCTTTCCACTGGAAACCTCCGTGATTGAATTCGACAGTAAATGTAGTAAGAATCTATTTACGTGTACTTGAGGTGTTTATTAAACGGTCTTAATCATTTCTGGGAAATATCATTGTGTATTTTAACAGTTTTACCACAATTAGACAGTTGCTTAGAAGTATTTACTGGAACCGTCACCATTTTGAATGATACACACAAAAAAAGCCGAAGCCAATCCTCCTAAATTGTAAACATAAACACTATTCTCCTCATTCCAAGGCTTTAGACACCAATTCTGAGCTCTGTAAACATGAACTCGTAATAATTTTAAGCACAGTCCCGTGAAAACGCCACCGGAAGTACCCGTACTTGTAAACATTACCAGTATTTGCGTCATTTCACAGCTTTCCACTGGAAACCTCCGTGATTGAATTCGTCAGTAAATGTAGTAAGAATCTATTTACGTGTACTTGAGGTGTTTATTAAACGTTCTTAATCATTTCTAGGAACTCTCATTGTGTATTTTAACAGTTTTACCACAATTAGACAGATTTCTTAGAAGTATTTCCTGGAACCGTCACCAATTTAAATGATACACACACAAAAAAGCCGAAGCCAATCCTCCTAAATTGTAAACATAAACGCTATTCTCCTCACTCCAAGGCTTTAGACACCAATTCTGATCTCTGTAAACATGAACTCGTAATAATTGTAAGCACAGTCCCGTGAAAACGCCACCAGAAGTGCCCGTACTTGTAAACATTACCAGTATTTTCGTCATTTCACAGCTTTCCACTCGAAACCTCCGTGATTGAATTCGACAGTAAATGTGGTAAGAATCTATTTACGTGTACTTGAAATGTTTATTACACGTTCTTAATCACTTCTGGGAACTTTCATTGTGTATTTTAACAGTTTTACCACAATTAGACAGTTTGCTTACAAGTATTTACTGGAACCGCCACCATTTTAACTGATTCACACAAAAAACACGCCAAAGCCAATCCTCCTAAATTGTAAACATAAACACTATTCTCCTCATTCCAAGGCTTTAGACACCAATTCTGAGCTCTGTAAACATGAACTCGTAATAATTGTAAGCACAGTCCCGTGAAAACGCCACCAGAAGTACCCGTACTTGTACACATGACCAGTATTTTCGTCATTTCACAGCTTTCCACTTGAAACCTCGGTGATGGAATTCGACAGTAAATGTAGTAAGAATCTATTTATGTGTACTTGAGATGTTTATTACACGTTTTTAATCATTTCTGGGAAGTCTCATTGTGTATTTTAATAGTTTTACCACAATTAGACAGTTTGCTTAGAACTGTTCACTGGAACCGCCACCATTTTAACTGATTCACACAAAAAAAACGCCAAAGCCAATCCTCCTAAATTCTAAACATAAAAACTATTCTCGTTATTCCAAGGCTTTAGACAGGAATTCTGACCTCTGTAAACATAAACATTTAATATTTGAAAGCACTGTCCCGTGAAAACGCCACCCAAAGTACCCGGACTTGTAAACATTACCAGTATTTTCGTCATTTCACACTTTCCACTGGAAACCTCCGTGATTGAATTCGACAGTAAATGTAGTAAGAATCTATTTACGTGTACTTGAGGTGTTTATTCAACGTTCTTAATCATTTCTGGGAACTATCATTGTGTATTTCAACAGTTTTACCACAATTAGACAGTTTGCTTAGAAGTATTTCCTGGAACAGTCACCATTTTGAATGATACACACAAAAAAAGCCGAAGCCAATCCTCCTAAATTGTAAACATAAACACTATTCTCCTCATTCCAAGGCTTTAGACACCAATTCTGAGCTCTGTAAACATGAACTCGTAATAATTGTAACCACAGTCCCGTGAAAACGCCTCCAGAAGTACCCGTACTTGTAAACATTACCAGTATTTTCGTCATTTCACAGCTTTCCACTTGAAACCTCGGTGATTGAATTCGACAGTAAATGTAGTAAGAATCTATTTACGTGTACTTGAGATGTTTATTACACGTTTTTAATCATTTCTGGGAACTCTCATTGTGTATTTTAATAGTTTTACCACAATTAGACAGATTTCTTAGAAGTATTTCCTGGAACCATCACCATTTTAAATGATACACACACAAAAAAGCCGAAGCCAATCCTCCTAAATTGTAAACATAAACGCTATTCTCCTCATTCCAAGGCTTTAGACACCAATTCTGATCTCTGTAAACATGAACTCGTAATAATTGTAAGCACAGTCCCGTGAAAACGCCACCAGAAGTACCCGTACTTTTAAACATTACCAGTATTTTCGTCATTTCACAGCTTTCCACTGGAAACCTCCGTGATTGAATTCGACAGTAAATGTAGTAAGAATCTATTTACGTTACTTGAAATGTTTATTACACGTTCTTAATCATTTCTGGGAACTCTCATTGTGTATTTTAACAGTTTTAACACAATTAGACAGTTTGCTTAGAAGTGTTTACTGGAACTGCCACCATTTTAACTGATTCACACAAAAAAAACGCCAAAGCCAATCCTCCTAAATTCTAAACATAAAAATTATTCTCGTTATTCCAAGGCTTTAGACACCAATTCTGAGCTCTGTAAACATGAACTCGTAATAATTGTAAGCACAGTCCCGTGAAAATGCCACCGGAAGTACCCGTACTTGTAAACATTACCAGTATTTTCGACATTTCACAGCTTTCCACTGGAAACCTCCGTGATTGAATTCGTCAGTAAATGTAGTAAGAATCTATTTACGTGTACTTGAGGTGTTTATTAAACGTTCTTAATCATTTCTGGGAACTCTCATTGTGTATTTTAACAGTTTTACCACAATTAGACAGTTTGCTTAGAACTGTTTACTGGAACCGCCACCATTTTAACTGATTCACACAAAAAAAACGCCAAAGCCAATCCTCCTAAATTGTAAACATATAAACTATTCTCGTTATTCCAAGGCTTGAGACACCAATTCTGGGCTCTGTAAACATGAACTCTTAATAACTGAAAGCACAGTCCCGTGAAAACGCCACCCGAAGTACCCGGTCTTGTAAACATTACCAGTATTTTCATCATTTCACAGCTTTCCACTGGAAACCTCCGTGATTGAATTCGTCAGTAAATGTAGTAAGAATCTATTTACGTGTACGTGAGGTGTTTATTAAACGTTCTTAATCATTTCTGGGAACTCTCTTTGTGTATTTTAACAGTTTTACCACAATTAGACAGATTTCTTAGAAGTATTTCCTGGAACCGTCACCATTTTAAATGATACACACACAAAAAAGCCGAAGCCAATCCTCCTAAATTGTAAACATAAACGCTATTCTCCTCATTCCAAGGCTTTAGACACCAATTCTGATCTCTGTAAACATGAACTCGTAATAATTGTAAGCACAGTCCCGTGAAAACGCCACCAGAAGTACCCGTACTTGTAAACATTACCAGTATTTTCGTCATTTGACAGCTTTCCCCTCGAAACCTCCGTGATTGAATTCGACAGTAAATGTAGTAAGAATCTATTTACGTGTACTTGAGGTGTTTATTAAACGTTCTTAATCATTTCTGGGAACTCTCTTTGTGTATTTTAACAGTTTTACCACAATTAGACAGATTTCTTAGAAGTATTTCCTGGAACCGTCACCATTTTAAATGATACACACACAAAAAAGCCGAAGCCAATCCTCCTAAATTGTAAACATAAACGCTATTCTCCTCATTCCAAGGCTTTAGACACCAATTCTGATCTCTGTAAACATGAACTCGTAATAATTGTAAGCACAGTCCCTTGAAAACGCCACCAGAAGTACCCGTACTTGTAAACATTACCAGTATTTTCGTCATTTCACAGCTTTCCACTAGAAACCTCCGTGATTGAATTCGACAGTAAATGTAGTAAGAATCTATTTACGTGTACTTGAAATGTTTCTTACACGTTCTTAATCACTTCTGGGTACTTTCATTGTGTATTTTAACAGTTTTACCACAATTGGACAGTTTGCTTAGAAGTATTTACTGGAACCGTCACCATTTTAACTGATTCACACAAAAAACACGCCAAAGCCAATCCTCCTAAATTGTAAACATATACACTATTCTCCTCATTCCAAGGCTTTAGACACCAATTCTGAGCTCTGTAAACATGAACTCGTAATAATTGAAAGTACAGTCCCGTGAAAACCTCACCCGAAGTACCCGGACTTGTAAACATTACCAGTATTTTCGTCATTTCACAGCTTTCCACTGGAAACCTCCGTGATTGAATTCGACAGTAAATGTAGTAAGAATCTATTTACGTGTACTTGAGGTGTTTATTAAACGTTCTTAATCATTTCTGGGAAATATCATTGTGTATTTTAACAGTTTTACCACAATTAGACAGTTTGCTTAGAAGTATTTACTGGAACCGTCACCATTTTGAATGATACACACACAAAAAAGCCGAAGCCAATCCTCCTAAATTGTAAACATAAACGCTATTCTCCTCATTCCAAGGCTTTAGACACCAATTCTGATCTCTGTAAACATGAACTCGTAATAATTGTAAGCACAGTCCCGTGAAAACGCCACCAGAAGTATCCGTACTTGTAAACATTACCAGTATTTTCGTCATTTCACAGCTTTCCACTCGAAACCTCCGTGATTGAATTCGACAGTAAAGGTAGTAAGAATCTATTTATGTGTACTTGAAATGTTTCTTACACGTGCTTAATCACTTCTGGGTACTTTCATTGTGTATTTTAACAGTTTTACCACAATTGGACAGTTTGCTTAGAAGTATTTACTGGAACCGACACCATTTTAACTGATTCACACAAAAAACACGCCAAAGCCAATCCTCCTAAATTGTAAACATATACACTATTCTCCTCATTCCAAGGCTTTAGACACCAATTCTGAGCTCTGTAAACATGAACTCGTAATAATTGAAAGTACAGTCCCGTGAAAACGCCACCCGAAGTACCCGGACTTGTAAACATTACCAGTATTTTCGTCATTTCACAGCTTTCCACTGGAAACCTCCGTGATTGAATTCGACAGTAAATGTAGTAAGAATCTATTTACGTGTACTTGAGGTGTTTATTAAACGGTCTTAATCATTTCTGGGAAATATCATTGTGTATTTTAACAGTTTTACCACAATTAGACAGTTGCTTAGAAGTATTTACTGGAACCGTCACCATTTTGAATGATACACACAAAAAAAGCCGAAGCCAATCCTCCTAAATTGTAAACATAAACACTATTCTCCTCATTCCAAGGCTTTAGACACCAATTCTGAGCTCTGTAAACATGAACTCGTAATAATTTTAAGCACAGTCCCGTGAAAACGCCACCGGAAGTACCCGTACTTGTAAACATTAGCAGTATTTGCGTCATTTCACAGCTTTCCACTGGAAACCTCCGTGATTGAATTCGTCAGTAAATGTAGTAAGAATCTATTTACGTGTACTTGAGGTGTTTATTAAACGTTCTTAATCATTTCTAGGAACTCTCATTGTGTATTTTAACAGTTTTACCACAATTAGACAGATTTCTTAGAAGTATTTCCTGGAACCGTCACCAATTTAAATGATACACACACAAAAAAGCCGAAGCCAATCCTCCTAAATTGTAAACATAAACGCTATTCTCCTCACTCCAAGGCTTTAGACACCAATTCTGATCTCTGTAAACATGAACTCGTAATAATTGTAAGCACAGTCCCGTGAAAACGCCACCAGAAGTGCCCGTACTTGTAAACATTACCAGTATTTTCGTCATTTCACAGCTTTCCACTCGAAACCTCCGTGATTGAATTCGACAGTAAATGTGGTAAGAATCTATTTACGTGTACTTGAAATGTTTATTACACGTTCTTAATCACTTCTGGGAACTTTCATTGTGTATTTTAACAGTTTTACCACAATTAGACAGTTTGCTTACAAGTATTTACTGGAACCGCCACCATTTTAACTGATTCACACAAAAAACACGCCAAAGCCAATCCTCCTAAATTGTAAACATAAACACTATTCTCCTCATTCCAAGGCTTTAGACACCAATTCTGAGCTCTGTAAACATGAACTCGTAATAATTGTAAGCACAGTCCCGTGAAAACGCCACCAGAAGTACCCGTACTTGTACACATGACCAGTATTTTCGTCATTTCACAGCTTTCCACTTGAAACCTCGGTGATGGAATTCGACAGTAAATGTAGTAAGAATCTATTTATGTGTACTTGAGATGTTTATTACACGTTTTTAATCATTTCTGGGAAGTCTCATTGTGTATTTTAATAGTTTTACCACAATTAGACAGTTTGCTTAGAACTGTTCACTGGAACCGCCACCATTTTAACTGATTCACACAAAAAAAACGCCAAAGCCAATCCTCCTAAATTCTAAACATAAAAACTATTCTCGTTATTCCAAGGCTTTAGACAGGAATTCTGACCTCTGTAAACATAAACATTTAATATTTGAAAGCACTGTCCCGTGAAAACGCCACCCAAAGTACCCGGACTTGTAAACATTACCAGTATTTTCGTCATTTCACACTTTCCACTGGAAACCTCCGTGATTGAATTCGACAGTAAATGTAGTAAGAATCTATTTACGTGTACTTGAGGTGTTTATTCAACGTTCTTAATCATTTCTGGGAACTATCATTGTGTATTTCAACAGTTTTACCACAATTAGACAGTTTGCTTAGAAGTATTTCCTGGAACAGTCACCATTTTGAATGATACACACAAAAAAAGCCGAAGCCAATCCTCCTAAATTGTAAACATAAACACTATTCTCCTCATTCCAAGGCTTTAGACACCAATTCTGAGCTCTGTAAACATGAACTCGTAATAATTGTAACCACAGTCCCGTGAAAACGCCTCCAGAAGTACCCGTACTTGTAAACATTACCAGTATTTTCGTCATTTCACAGCTTTCCACTTGAAACCTCGGTGATTGAATTCGACAGTAAATGTAGTAAGAATCTATTTACGTGTACTTGAGATGTTTATTACACGTTTTTAATCATTTCTGGGAACTCTCATTGTGTATTTTAATAGTTTTACCACAATTAGACAGATTTCTTAGAAGTATTTCCTGGAACCATCACCATTTTAAATGATACACACACAAAAAAGCCGAAGCCAATCCTCCTAAATTGTAAACATAAACGCTATTCTCCTCATTCCAAGGCTTTAGACACCAATTCTGATCTCTGTAAACATGAACTCGTAATAATTGTAAGCACAGTCCCGTGAAAACGCCACCAGAAGTACCCGTACTTGTAAACATTACCAGTATTTTCGTCATTTCACAGCTTTCCACTGGAAACCTCCGTGATTGAATTCGACAGTAAATGTAGTAAGAATCTATTTACGTTACTTGAAATGTTTATTACACGTTCTTAATCATTTCTGGGAACTCTCATTGTGTATTTTAACAGTTTTAACACAATTAGACAGTTTGCTTAGAAGTGTTTACTGGAACTGCCACCATTTTAACTGATTCACACAAAAAAAACGCCAAAGCCAATCCTCCTAAATTGTAAACATATAAACTATTCTCGTTATTCCAAGGCTTGAGACACCAATTCTGGGCTCTGTAAACATGAACTCTTAATAACTGAAAGCACAGTCCCGTGAAAACGCCACCCGAAGTACCCGGTCTTGTAAACATTACCAGTATTTTCATCATTTCGCAGCTTTCCACTGGAAACCTCCGTGATTGAATTCGTCAGTAAATGTAGTAAGAATCTATTTACGTGTACGTGAGGTGTTTATTAAACGTTCTTAATCATTTCTGGGAACTCTCTTTGTGTATTTTAACAGTTTTACCACAATTAGACAGATTTCTTAGAAGTATTTCCTGGAACCGTCACCATTTTAAATGATACACACACAAAAAAGCTGAAGCCAATCCTCCTAAATTGTAAACATAAACGCTATTCTCCTCATTCCAAGGCTTTAGACACCAATTCTGATCTCTGTAAACATGAACTCGTAATAATTGTAAGCACAGTCCCGTGAAAACGCCACCAGAAGTACCCGTACTTGTAAACATTACCAGTATTTTCGTCATTTCACAGCTTTCCCCTCGAAACCTCCGTGATTGAATTCGACAGTAAATGTGGTAAGAATCTATTTACGTGTACTTGAAATGTTTATTACACGTTCTTAATCACTTCTGGGAACTTTCATTGTGTATTTTAACAGTTTTACCACAATTAGACAGTTTGCTTAGAAGTATTTACTGGAACCGCCACCATTTTAACTGATTCACACAAAAAACACGCCAAAGCCAATCCTCCTAAATTGTAAACATAAACACTATTCTCCTCATTCCAAGGCTTTAGACACCAATTCTGAGCTCTGTAAACATGAACTCGTAATAATTGTAAGCACAGTCCCGTGAAAACGCCACCAGAAGTACCCGTACTTGTACACATGACCAGTATTTTCGTCATTTCACAGCTTTCCACTTGTAACCTCGGTGATGGAATTCGACAGTAAATGTAGTAAGAATCTATTTATGTGTACTTGAGATATTTATTACACGTTTTTAATCATTTCTGGGAAGTCTCATTGTGTATTTTAATAGTTTTACCACAATTAGACAGTTTGCTTAGAACTGTTCACTGGAACCGCCACCATTTTAACTGATTCACACAAAAAAAACGCCAAAGGCAATCCTCCTAAATTCTAAACATAAAAACTATTCTCGTTATTCCAAGGCTTTAGACAGGAATTCTGACCTCTGTAAACATAAACATTTAATATTTGAAAGCACTGTCCCGTGAAAACGCCACCCAAAGTACCCGGACTTGTAAACATTACCAGTATTTTCGTCATTTCACACTTTCCACTGGAAACCTCCGTGATTGAATTCGACAGTAAATGTAGTAAGAATCTATTTACGTGTACTTGAGGTGTTTATTCAACGTTCTTAATCATTTCTGGGAACTATCATTGTGTATTTCAACAGTTTTACCACAATTAGACAGTTTGCTTAGAAGTATTTCCTGGAACAGTCACCATTTTGAATGATACACACAAAAAAAGCCGAAGCCAATCCTCCTAAATTGTAAACATAAACACTATTCTCCTCATTCCAAGGCTTTAGACACCAATTCTGAGCTCTGTAAACATGAACTCGTAATAATTGTAAGCACAGTCCCGTGAAAACGCCTCCAGAAGTACCCGTACTTGTAAACATTACCAGTATTTTCGTCATTTCGCAGCTTTCCACTTGAAACCTCGGTGATTGAATTCGACAGTAAATGTAGTAAGAATCTATTTACGTGTACTTGAGATGTTTATTACACGTTTTTAATCATTTCTGGGAACTCTCATTGTGTATTTTAATAGTTTTACCACAATTAGACAGTTTGCTTAGAACTGTTTACTGGAACCGCCACCATTTTAACTGATTCACACAAAAAAAACGCCAAAGCCAATCCTCCTAAATTGTAAACATATAAACTATTCTCGTGATTCCAAGGCTTTAGACACCAATTCTGAGCTCTGTAAACATGAACTCTTAATAATTGAAAGCACAGTCCCGTGAAAACGACACCCGAAGTACCCGGACTTGTAAACATTACCAGTATTTTCGTCATTTCACAGCTTTCCACTGGAAACCTCCGTGATTGAATTCGACAGTAAATGTAGTAAGAATCTATTTACGTGTACTTGAGATGTTTATTACACGTTTTTAATCATTTCTGGGAAGTCTCATTGTGTATTTTAATAGTTTTACCACAATTAGACAGTTTGCTTAGAACTGTTTACTGGAACCGCCACCATTTTAACTGATTCACACAAAAAAAACGCCAAAGCCAAATCTCCTTAATTCTAAACATAAAAACTATTCTCGTTATTCCAAGGCTTGAGACACCAATTCTGGGCTCTGTAAACATGAACACTTAATAACTGAAAGCACAGTCCCGTGAAAACGCCACCCGAAGTACCCGGTCTTGTAAACATTACCAGTATTTTCATCATTTCACAGCTTTCCACTGGAAACCTCCGTGATTGAATTCGTCAGTAAATGTAGTAAGAATCTATTTACGTGTACGTGAGGTGTTTATTAAACGTTCTTAATCATTTCTGGGAACTCTCTTTGTGTATTTTAACAGTTTTACCACAATTAGACAGATTTCTTAGAAGTATTTCCTGGAACCGTCACCATTTTAAATGATACACACACAAAAAAGCCGAAGCCAATCCTCCTAAATTGTAAACATAAACGCTATTCTCCTCATTCCAAGGCTTTAGACACCAATTCTGATCTCTGTAAACATGAACTCGTAATAATTGTAAGCACAGTCCCGTGAAAACGCCACCAGAAGTACCCGTACTTGTAAACATTACCAGTATTTTCGTCATTTCACAGCTTTCCCCTCGAAACCTCCGTGATTGAATTCGACAGTAAATGTGGTAAGAATCTATTTACGTGTACTTGAAATGTTTATTACACGTTCTTAATCACTTCTGGGAACTTTCATTGTGTATTTTAACAGTTTTACCACAATTAGACAGTTTGCTTAGAAGTATTTACTGGAACCGCCACCATTTTAACTGATTCACACAAAAAACACGCCAAAGCCAATCCTCCTAAATTGTAAACATAAACACTATTCTCCTCATTCCAAGGCTTTAGACACCAATTCTGAGCTCTGTAAACATGAACTCGTAATAATTGTAAGCACAGTCCCGTGAAAACGCCACCAGAAGTACCCGTACTTGTACACATGACCAGTATTTTCGTCATTTCACAGCTTTCCACTTGTAACCTCGGTGATGGAATTCGACAGTAAATGTAGTAAGAATCTATTTATGTGTACTTGAGATATTTATTACACGTTTTTAATCATTTCTGGGAAGTCTCATTGTGTATTTTAATAGTTTTACCACAATTAGACAGTTTGCTTAGAACTGTTCACTGGAACCGCCACCATTTTAACTGATTCACACAAAAAAAACGCCAAAGCCAATCCTCCTAAATTCTAAACATAAAAACTATTCTCGTTATTCCAAGGCTTTAGACAGGAATTCTGACCTCTGTAAACATAAACATTTAATATTTGAAAGCACTGTCCCGTGAAAACGCCACCCAAAGTACCCGGACTTGTAAACATTACCAGTATTTTCGTCATTTCACACTTTCCACTGGAAACCTCCGTGATTGAATTCGACAGTAAATGTAGTAAGAATCTATTTACGTGTACTTGAGGTGTTTATTCAACGTTCTTAATCATTTCTGGGAACTATCATTGTGTATTTCAACAGTTTTACCACAATTAGACAGTTTGCTTAGAAGTATTTCCTGGAACAGTCACCATTTTGAATGATACACACAAAAAAAGCCAAAGCCAATCCTCCTAAATTGTAAACATAAACACTATTCTCCTCATTCCAAGGCTTTAGACACCAATTCTGATCTCTGTAAACATGAACTCGTAATAATTGTAAGCACAGTCCCGTGAAAACGCCACCAGAAGTACCCGTACTTGTAAACATTACCAGTATTTTCGTCATTTCACAGCTTTCCACTCGAAACCTCCGTGATTGAATTCGACAGTAAATGTGGTAAGAATCTATTTACGTGTACTTGAAATGTTTATTACACGTTCTTAATCACTTCTGGGAACTTTCATTGTGTATTTTAACAGTTTTACCACAATTAGACAGTTTGCTTAGAAGTATTTACTGGAACCGCCACCATTTTAACTGATTCACACAAAAAACACGCCAAAGCCAATCCTCCTAAATTGTAAACATAAACACTATTCTCCTCATTCCAAGGCTTTAGACACCAATTCTGAGCTCTGTAAACATGAACTCGTAATAATTGTAAGCACAGTCCCGTGAAAACGCCACCAGAAGTACCCGTACTTGTAAACATTACCAGTATTTTCGTCATTTCACAGCTTTCCACTTGAAACCTCGGTGATGGAATTCGACAGTAAATGTAGTAAGAATCTATTTATGTGTACTTGAGATGTTTATTACACGTTTTTAATCATTTCTCGGAAGTCTCATTGTGTACTTTAATAGTTTTACCTCAATTAGACAGTTTGCTTAGAACTGTTCACTGGAACCGCCACCATTTTAACTGATTCACACAAAAAAAACGCCAAAGCCAATCCTCCTAAATTGTAAACATAAAAACTATTCTCGTTATTCCAAGGCTTTAGACAGGAATTCTGACCTCTGTAAACATAAACATTTAATATTTGAAAGCACTGTCCCGTGAAAACGCCACCCAAAGTACCCGGACTTGTAAACATTACCAGTATTTTCGTCATTTCACACTTTCCACTGGAAACCTCCGTGATTGAATTCGACAGTAAATGTAGTAAGAATCTATTTACGTGTACTTGAGGTGTTTATTCAACGTTCTTAATCATTTCTGGGAACTATCATTGTGTATTTCAACAGTTTTACCACAATTAGACAGTTTGCTTAGAAGTATTTCCTGGAACAGTCACCATTTTGAATGATACACACAAAAAAAGCCGAAGCCAATCCTCCTAAATTGTAAACATAAACACTATTCTCCTCATTCCAAGGCTTTAGACACCAATTCTGAGCTCTGTAAACATGAACTCGTCATAATTGTAAGCACAGTCCCGTGAAAACGCCACCAGAAGTATCCGTACTTGTAAACATTACCAGTATTTTCGTCATTTCACAGCTTTCCACTCGAAACCTCCGTGATTGAATTCGACAGTAAAGGTAGTAAGAATCTATTTATGTGTACTTGAAATGTTTCTTACACGTTCTTAATCACTTCTGGGTACTTTCATTGTGTATTTTAACAGTTTTACCACAATTGGACAGTTTGCTTAGAAGTATTTTCTGGAACCGACACCATTTTAACTGATTCACACAAAAAACACGCCAAAGCCAATCCTCCTATATTGTAAACATATACACTATTCTCCTCATTCCAAGGCTTTAGACACCAATTCTGAGCTCTGTAAACATGAACTCGTAATAATTGAAAGTACAGTCCCGTGAAAACGCCACCCGAAGTACCCGGACTTGTAAACATTACCAGTATTTTCGTCATTTCACAGCTTTCCACTGGAAACCTCCGTGATTGAATTCGACAGTAAATGTAGTAAGAATCTATTTACGTGTACTTGAGATGTTTATTACACGTTTTTAATCATTTCTGGGAACTCTCATTGTGT
Organism: Myotis daubentonii; assembly: GCF_963259705.1. NCBI lineage: Eukaryota > Metazoa > Chordata > Mammalia > Chiroptera > Vespertilionidae > Myotis > Myotis daubentonii. The sequence goes on from NW_026775455.1 coordinate 116,969, forward strand.
ATTTTAATAGTTTTACCACAATTAGACAGTTTGCTTAGAACTGTTTACTGGAAGCGCCACCATTTTAACTGATTCACACAAAAAAAACGCCAAAGCCAAATCTCCTTAATTCTAAACATAAAAACTATTCTCGTTATTCCACGGCTTGAGACACCACTTCTGGGCTCTGTAAACATGAACTCTTAATAACTGAAAGCACAGTCCCGTGAAAACGCACCCGAAGTACCCGGTCTTGTAAACATTACCAGTATTTTCATCATTTCACAGCTTTCCACTGGAAACCTCCGTGATTGAATTCGTCAGTAAATGTAGTAAGAATCTATTTACGTGTACTTGAGGTGTTTATTAAACGTTCTTAATCATTTCTGGGAACTCTCTTTGTGTATTTTAACAGTTTTACCACAATTAGACAGATTTCTTAGAAGTATTTCCTGGAACCGTCACCATTTTAAATGATACACACACAAAAAAGCCGAAGCCAATCCTCCTAAATTGTAAACATAAACGCTATTCTCCTCATTCCAAGGCTTTAGACACCAATTCTGATCTCTGTAAACATGAACTCGTAATAATTGTAAGCACAGTCCCTTGAAAACGCCACCAGAAGTACCCGTACTTGTAAACATTACCAGTATTTTCGTCATTTCACAGCTTTCCAATCGAAACCTCCGTGATTGAATTCGACAGTAAATGTAGTAAGAATCTATTTACGTGTACTTGAAATGTTTCTTACACGTGCTTAATCACTTCTGGGTACTTTCATTGTGTATTTTAACAGTTTTACCACAATTGGACAGTTTGCTTAGAAGTATTTACTGGAACCGTCACCATTTTAACTGATTCACACAAAAAACACGCCAAAGCCAATCCTCCTAAATTGTAAACATATACACTATTCTCCTCATTCCAAGGCTTTAGACACCAATTCTGAGCTCTGTAAACATGAACTCGTAATAATTGAAAGTACAGTCCCGTGAAAACGCCACCCGAAGTACCCGGACTTGTAAACATTACCAGTATTTTCGTCATTTCACAGCTTTCCACTGGAAACCTCCGTGATTGAATTCGACAGTAAATGTAGTAAGAATCTATTTACGTGTACTTGAGGTGTTTATTAAACGGTCTTAATCATTTCTGGGAAATATCATTGTGTATTTTAACAGTTTTACCACAATTAGACAGTTGCTTAGAAGTATTTACTGGAACCGTCACCATTTTGAATGATACACACAAAAAAAGCCGAAGCCAATCCTCCTAAATTGTAAACATAAACACTATTCTCCTCATTCCAAGGCTTTAGACACCAATTCTGAGCTCTGTAAACATGAACTCGTAATAATTGTAAGCACAGTCCCGTGAAAACGCCACCGGAAGTACCCGTACTTGTAAACATGAACAGTATTTGCGTCATTTCACAGCTTTCCACTGGAAACCTCCGTGATTGAATTCGACAGTAAATGTGGTAGGAATCTATTTACGTGTACTTGAGATGTTTATTACACGTTCTTAATCATTTCTGGGAACTATCATTGTGTATTTCAACATTTTTACCACAATTAGACAGTTTGCTTAGAAGTATTTCCTGGAACAGTCACCATTTTGAATGATACACACAAAAAAAGCCGAAGCCAATCCTCCTACATTGTAAACATAAACACTATTCTCCTCATTCCAAGGCTTTAGACACCAATTCTGATCTCTGTAAACATGAACTCGTAATAATTGTAAGCACAGTCCCGTGAAAACGCCACCAGAAGTACCCGTACTTGTAAACATTACCAGTATTTTCGTCATTTCACAGCTTTCCACTTGAAACCTCGGTGATTGAATTCGACAGTAAATGTAGTAAGAATCTATTTACGTGTACTTGAGATGTTTATTACACGTTTTTAATCATTTCTGGGAACTCTCATTGTGTATTTTAATAGTTTTACCACAATTAGACAGTTTGCTTAGAACTGTTTACTGGAACCGCCACCATTTTAACTGATTCACACAAAAAAAACGCCAAAGCCAAATCTCCTAAATTCTAAACATAAAAACTATTCTCGTTATTCCAAGGCTTTAGACACCAATTCTGGGCTCTGTAAACATGAACTCTTAATAACTGAAAGCACAGTCCCATGAAAACGCCACCCGAAGTACCCTGACTTGAAAACATTACCAGTATTTTCGACATTTCACAGCTTTCCACTGGAAACCTCCGTGATTGAATTCGTCAGTAAATGTAGTAAGAATCTATTTACGTTACTTGAAATGTTTATTTCACGTTCTTAATCATTTCTGGGAACTCTCATTGTGTATTTTAACAGTTTTAACACAATTAGACAGTTTGCTTAGAAGTGTTTACTGGAACCGCCACCATTTTAACTGATTCACACAAAAAACACGCCAAAGCCAATCCTCCTAAATTCTAAACATAAAAATTATTCTCGTTATTCCAAGGCTTGAGACACCAATTCTGGGCTCTGTAAACATGAACTCTTAATAACTGAAAGCACAGTCCCGTGAAAACGCCACCCGAATTACCGGGTCTTGTAAACATTACCAGTATTTTCATCATTTCACAGCTTTCCACTGGAAACCTCCGTGATTGAATTCGTCAGTAAATGTAGTAAGAATCTATTTACGTGTACTTGAGGTGTTTATTAAACGTTCTTAATCATTTCTGGGAACTCTCTTTGTGTATTTTAACAGTTTTACCACAATTAGACAGATTTCTTAGAAGTATTTCCTGGAACCGTCACCATTTTAAATGATACACACACAAAAAAGCCGAAGCCAATCCTCCTAAATTGTAAACATAAACGCTATTCTCCTCATTCCAAGGCTTTAGACACCAATTCTGATCTCTGTAAACATGAACTCGTAATAATTGTAAGCACAGTCCCGTGAAAACGCCACCAGAAGTACCCGTACTTGTAAACATTACCAGTATTTTCGTCATTTCACAGCTTTCCACTCGAAACCTCCGTGATTGAATTCGACAGTAAATGTAGTAAGAATCTATTTACGTTACTTGAAATGTTTATTACACGTTCTTAATCATTTCTGGGAACTCTCATTGTGTATTTTAACAGTTTTAACACAATTAGACAGTTTGCTTAGAAGTGTTTACTGGAACTGCCACCATTTTAACTGATTCACACAAAAAAAACGCCAAAGCCAATCCTCCTAAATTCTAAACATAAAAATTATTCTCGTTATTCCAAGGCTTTAGACACCAATTCTGAGCTCTGTAAACATGAACTCGTAATAATTGTAAGCACAGTCCCGTGAAAACGCCACCGAAAGTACCCGTGCTTGTAAACATTACCAGTATTTTCGTCATTTCACAGCTTTCCACTTGAAACCTCGGTGATTGAATTCGACAGTAAATGTAGTAAGAATCTATTTACGTGTACTTGAGGTGTTTATTAAACGTTCTTAATCATTTCTGGGAACTCTCATTGTGTATTTTAACAGTTTTACCACAATTAGACAGTTTGCTTAGAAGTATTTACTGGAACCGCCACCATTTTAACTGATTCACACAAAAATAGCCAAAGCCAATCATCCTAAATTGTAAACATAAACACTATGCTCCTCATTCCAAGGCTTTAGACACCAATTCTGAGCTCTGTAAACATGAACTCGTAATAATTGTAAGCACAGTCCCGTGAAAACGCCACCAGAAGTACCCGTACTTGTAAGCATTACCAGTATTTTCGTCATTTCACAGCTTTCCACTGGAAACCTCCGTGATTGAATTCGACAGTAAATGTAGTAAGAATCTATTTACGTGTACTTGAGATGTTTATTACACGTTTTTAATCATTTCTGGGAACTCTCATTGTGTATTTTAATAGTTTTACCACAATTAGACAGTTTGCTTAGAACTGTTTACTGGAACCGCCACCATTTTAACTGATTCACACAAAAAAAACGCCAAAGCCAAATCTCCTTAATTCTAAACATAAAAACTATTCTCGTTATTCCAAGGCTTGAGACACCAATTCTGGGCTCTGTAAACATGAACTCTTAATAACTGAAAGCACAGTCCCGTGAAAACGCCACCTGAATTACCGGGTCTTGTAAACATTACCAGTATTTTCATCATTTCACAGCTTTCCACTGGAAACCTCCGTGATTGAATTCGTCAGTAAATGTAGTAAGAATCTATTTACGTGTACTTGAGGTGTTTATTAAACGTTCTTAATCATTTCTGGGAACTCTCTTTGTGTATTTTAACAGTTTTACCACAATTAGACAGATTTCTTAGAAGTATTTCCTGGAACCGTCACCATTTTAAATGATACACACACAAAAAAGCCGAAGCCAATCCTCCTAAATTGTAAACATAAACGCTATTCTCCTCATTCCAAGGCTTTAGACACCAATTCTGATCTCTGTAAACATGAACTCGTAATAATTGTAAGCACAGTCCCGTGAAAACGCCACCAGAAGTACCCGTACTTGTAAACATTACCAGTATTTTCATCATTTCACAGCTTTCCACTCGAAACCTCCGTGATTGATTTCGACAGTAAATGTAGTAAGAATCTATTTACGTGTACTTGAAATGTTTATTACACGTTCTTAATCACTTCTGGGAACTTTCATTGTGTATTTTAACAGTTTTACCACAATTAGACAGTTTGCTTAGAAGTATTTACTGGAACCGACACCATTTTAACTGATTCACACAAAAAACACGCCAAAGCCAATCCTCCTAAATTGTAAACATATACACTATTCTCCTCATTCCAAGGCTTTAGACACCAATTCTGGGCTCTGTAAACATGAACTCTTAATAACTGAAAGCACAGTCCCATGAAAACGCCACCCGAAGTACCCTGACTTGTAAACATTACCAGTATTTTCGACATTTCACAGCTTTCCACTGGAAACCTCCGTGATTGAATTCGTCAGTAAATGTAGTAAGAATCTATTTACGTTACTTGAAATGTTTATTACACGTTCTTAATCATTTCTGGGAACTCTCATTGTGTATTTTAACAGTTTTAACACAATTAGACAGTTTGCTTAGAAGTGTTTACTGGAACCGCCACCATTTTAACTGATTCACACAAAAAAAAACGCCAAAGCCAATCCTCCTAAATTCTAAACATAAAAATTATTCTCGTTATTCCAAGGCTTGAGACACCAATTCTGGGCTCTGTAAACATGAACTCTTAATAACTGAAAGCACAGTCCCGTGAAAACGCCACCCGAATTACCGGGTCTTGTAAACATTACCAGTATTTTCATCATTTCACAGCTTTCCACTGGAAACCTCCGTGATTGAATTCGTCAGTAAATGTAGTAAGAATCTATTTACGTGTACTTGAGGTGTTTATTAAACGTTCTTAATCATTTCTGGGAACTCTCTTTGTGTATTTTAACAGTTTTACCACAATTAGACAGATTTCTTAGAAGTATTTCCTGGAACCGTCACCATTTTAAATGATACACACACAAAAAAGCCGAAGCCAATCCTCCTAAATTGTAAACATAAACGCTATTCTCCTCATTCCAAGGCTTTAGACACCAATTCTGATCTCTGTAAACATGAACTCGTAATAATTGTAAGCACAGTCCCGTGAAAACTCCACCAGAAGTACCCGTACTTGTAAACATTACCAGTATTTTCGTCATTTCACAGCTTTCCACTCGAAACCTCCGTGATTGAATTCGACAGTAAATGTAGTAAGAATCTATTTACGTTACTTGAAATGTTTATTACACGTTCTTAATCATTTCTGGGAACTCTCATTGTGTATTTTAACAGTTTTAACACAATTAGACAGTTTGCTTAGAAGTGTTTACTGGAACTGCCACCATTTTAACTGATTCACACAAAAAAAACGCCAAAGCCAATCCTCCTAAATTCTAAACATAAAAATTATTCTCGTTATTCCAAGGCTTTAGACACCAATTCTGAGCTCTGTAAACATGAACTCGTAATAATTGTAAGCACAGTCCCGTGAAAACGCCACCGGAAGTACCCGTACTTGTAAACATTACCAGTATTTTCCACATTTCACAGCTTTCTACTGGAAACCTCCGTGATTGAATTCGTCAGTAAATGTAGTAAGAATCTATTTACGTGTACTTGAGGTGTTTATTAAACGTTCTTAATCATTTCTGGGAACTCTCATTGTGTATTTTAACAGTTTTACCACAATTAGACAGTTTGCTTAGAAGTATTTACTGGAACCGCCACCATTTTAACTGATTCACACAAAAATAGCCAAAGCCAATCATCCTAAATTGTAAACATAAACACTATGCTCCTCATTCCAAGGCTTTAGACACCAATTCTGAGCTCTGTAAACATGAACTCGTAATAATTGTAAGCACAGTCCCGTGAAAACGCCACCAGAAGTACCCGTACTTGTAAGCATTACCAGTATTTTCGTCATTTCACAGCTTTCCACTGGAAACCTCCGTGATTGAATTCGACAGTAAATGTAGTAAGAATCTATTTACGTGTACTTGAGATGTTTATTACACGTTTTTAATCATTTCTGGGAACTCTCATTGTGTATTTTAATAGTTTTACCACAATTAGACAGTTTGCTTAGAACTGTTTACTGGAACCGCCACCATTTTAACTGATTCACACAAAAAAAACGCCAAAGCCAAATCTCCTTAATTCTAAACATAAAAACTATTCTCGTTATTCCAAGGCTTGAGACACCAATTCTGGGCTCTGTAAACATGAACTCTTAATAACTGAAAGCACAGTCCCGTGAAAACGCCACCTGAATTACCGGGTCTTGTAAACATTACCAGTATTTTCATCATTTCACAGCTTTCCACTGGAAACCTCCGTGATTGAATTCGTCAGTAAATGTAGTAAGAATCTATTTACGTGTACTTGAGGTGTTTATTAAACGTTCTTAATCATTTCTGGGAACTCTCTTTGTGTATTTTAACTGTTTTATCACAATTAGACAGATTTCTTAGAAGTATTTCCTGGAACCGTCACCATTTTAAATGATACACACACAAAAAAGCCGAAGCCAATCCTCCTAAATTGTAAACATAAACGCTATTCTCCTCATTCCAAGGCTTTAGACACCAATTCTGATCTCTGTAAACATGAACTCGTAATAATTGTAAGCACAGTCCCGTGAAAACGCCACCAGAAGTACCCGTACTTGTAAACATTACCAGTATTTTCATCATTTCACAGCTTTCCACTCGAAACCTCCGTGATTGATTTCGACAGTAAATGTAGTAAGAATCTATTTACGTGTACTTGAAATGTTTATTACACGTTCTTAATCACTTCTGGGAACTTTCATTGTGTATTTTAACAGTTTTACCACAATTAGACAGTTTGCTTAGAAGTATTTACTGGAACCGACACCATTTTAACTGATTCACACAAAAAACACGCCAAAGCCAATCCTCCTAAATTGTAAACATATACACTATTCTCCTCATTCCAAGGCTTTAGACACCAATTCTGAGCTCTGTAAACATGAACTCGTAATAATTGAAAGTACAGTCCCGTGAAAACGCCACCCGAAGTACCCGGACTTGTAAACATTACCAGTATTTTCGTCATTTCACAGCTTTCCACTGGAAACCTCCGTGATTGAATTCGACAGTAAATGTAGTAAGAATCTATTTACGTGTACTTGAGGTGTTTATTAAACGTTCTTAATCATTTCTGGGAAATATCATTGTGTATTTTAACAGTTTTACCACAATTAGACAGTTTGCTTAGAAGTATTTACTGGAACCGTCACCATTTTGAATGATACACACACAAAAAAGCCGAAGCCAATCCTCCTAAATTGTAAACTTAAACGCTATTCTCCTCATTCCAAGGCTTTAGACACCAATTCTGATCTCTGTAAACATGAACTCGTCATAATTGTAAGCACAGTCCCGTGAAAACGCCACCAGAAGTATCCGTACTTGTAAACATTACCAGTATTTTCGTCATTTCACAGCTTTCCACTCGAAACCTCCGTGATTGAATTCGACAGTAAAGGTAGTAAGAATCTATTTACGTGTACTTGAGGTGTTTATTAAACGGTCTTAATCATTTCTGGGAAATATCATTGTGTATTTTAACAGTTTTACCACAATTAGACAGTTGCTTAGAAGTATTTACTGGAACCGTCACCATTTTGAATGATACACACAAAAAAAGCCGAAGCCAATCCTCCTACATTGTAAACATAAACACTATTCTCCTCATTCCAAGGCTTTAGACACCAATTCTGATCTCTGTAAACATGAACTCGTAATAATTGTAAGCACAGTCCCGTGAAAACGCCACCAGAAGTACCCGTACTTGTAAACATTACCAGTATTTTCGTAATTTCACAGCTTTCCACTTGAAACCTCGGTGATTGAATTCGACAGTAAATGTAGTAAGAATCTATTTACGTGTACTTGAGATGTTTATTACACGTTTTTAATCATTTCTGGGAACTCTCATTGTGTATTTTAATAGTTTTACCACAATTAGACAGTTTGCTTAGAACTGTTTACTGGAACCGCCACCATTTTAACTGATTCACACAAAAAAAACGCCAAAGCCAAATCTCCTAAATTCTAAACATAAAAACTATTCTCGTTATTCCAAGGCTTTAGACACCAATTCTGGGCTCTGTAAACATGAACTCGTAATAATTGTAAGCACAGTCCCGTGAAAATGCCACCGGAAGTACCCGTACTTGTAAACATTACCAGTATTTTCGACATTTCACAGCTTTCCACTGGAAACCTCCGTGATTGAATTCGTCAGTAAATGTAGTAAGAATCTATTTACGTGTACTTGAGGTGTTTATTAAACGTTCTTAATCATTTCTGGGAACTCTCATTGTGTATTTTAACAGTTTTACCACAATTAGACAGTTTGCTTAGAACTGTTTACTGGAACCGCCACCATTTTAACTGATTCACACAAAAAAAAACGCCAAAGCCAATCCTCCTAAATTGTAAACATATAAACTATTCTCGTTATTCCAAGGCTTGAGACACCAATTCTGGGCTCTGTAAACATGAACTCTTAATAACTGAAAGCACAGTCCCGTGAAAACGCCACCCGAAGTACCCGGTCTTGTAAACATTACCAGTATTTTCATCATTTCACAGCTTTCCACTGGAAACCTCCGTGATTGAATTCGTCAGTAAATGTAGTAAGAATCTATTTACGTGTACGTGAGGTGTTTATTAAACGTTCTTAATCATTTCTGGGAACTCTCTTTGTGTATTTTAACAGTTTTACCACAATTAGACAGATTTCTTAGAAGTATTTCCTGGAACCGTCACCATTTTAAATGATACACACACAAAAAAGCCGAAGCCAATCCTCCTAAATTGTAAACATAAACGCTATTCTCCTCATTCCAAGGCTTTAGACACCAATTCTGATCTCTGTAAACATGAACTCGTAATAATTGTAAGCACAGTCCCGTGAAAACGCCACCAGAAGTACCCGTACTTGTAAACATTACCAGTATTTTCGTCATTTCACAGCTTTCCACTCGAAACCTCCGTGATTGAATTCGACAGTAAATGTAGTAAGAATCTATTTACGTTACTTGAAATGTTTATTACAGGTTCTTAATCATTTCTGGGAACTCTCATTGTGTATTTTAACAGTTTTAACACAATTAGACAGTTTGCTTAGAAGTGTTTACTGGAACTGCCACCATTTTAACTGATTCACACAAAAAAAACGCCAAAGCCAATCCTCCTAAATTCTAAACATAAAAATTATTCTCGTTATTCCAAGGCTTTAGACACCAATTCTGAGCTCTGTAAACATGAACTCGTAATAATTGTAAGCACAGTCCCGTGAAAACGCCACCGAAAGTACCCGTACTTGTAAACATTACCAGTATTTTCGTCATTTCACAGCTTTCCACTTGAAACCTCGGTGATTGAATTCGACAGTAAATGTAGTAAGAATCTATTTACGTGTACTTGAGGTGTTTATTAAACGTTCTTAATCATTTCTGGGAACTCTCATTGTGTATTTTAACAGTTTTACCACAATTAGACAGTTTGCTTAGAAGTATTTACTGGAACCGCCACCATTTTAACTGATTCACACAAAAATAGCCAAAGCCAATCATCCTAAATTGTAAACATAAACACTATGCTCCTCATTCCAAGGCTTTAGACACCAATTCTGAGCTCTGTAAACATGAACTCGTAATAATTGTAAGCACAGTCCCGTGAAAACGCCACCAGAAGTACCCGTACTTGTAAGCATTACCAGTATTTTCGTCATTTCACAGCTTTCCACTGGAAACCTCCGTGATTGAATTCGACAGTAAATGTAGTAAGAATCTATTTACGTGTACTTGAGATGTTTATTACACGTTTTTAATCATTTCTGGGAACTCTCATTGTGTATTTTAATAGTTTTACCACAATTAGACAGTTTGCTTAGAACTGTTTACTGGAACCGCCACCATTTTAACTGATTCACACAAAAAAAACGCCAAAGCCAATCCTCCTAAATTCTAAACATAAAAATTATTCTCGTTATTCCAAGGCTTGAGACACCAATTCTGGGCTCTGTAAACATGAACTCTTAATAACTGAAAGCACAGTCCCGTGAAAACGCCACCCGAATTACCGGGTCTTGTAAACATTACCAGTATTTTCATCATTTCACAGCTTTCCACTGGAAACCTCCGTGATTGAATTCGTCAGTAAATGTAGTAAGAATCTATTTACGTGTACTTGAGGTGTTTATTAAACGTTCTTAATCATTTCTGGGAACTCTCTTTGTGTATTTTAACAGTTTTACCACAATTAGACAGATTTCTTAGAAGTATTTCCTGGAACCGTCACCATTTTAAATGATACACACACAAAAAAGCCGAAGCCAATCCTCCTAAATTGTAAACATAAACGCTATTCTCCTCATTCCAAGGCTTTAGACACCAATTCTGATCTCTGTAAACATGAACTCGTAATAATTGTAAGCACAGTCCCGTGAAAACGCCACCAGAAGTACCCGTACTTGTAAACATTACCAGTATTTTCGTCATTTCACAGCTTTCCACTGGAAACCTCCGTGATTGAATTCGACAGTAAATGTAGTAAGAATCTATTTACGTTACTTGAAATGTTTATTACACGTTCTTAATCATTTCTGGGAACTCTCATTGTGTATTTTAACAGTTTTAACACAATTAGACAGTTTGCTTAGAAGTGTTTACTGGAACTGCCACCATTTTAACTGATTCACACAAAAAAAACGCCAAAGCCAATCCTCCTAAATTCTAAACATAAAAATTATTCTCGTTATTCCAAGGCTTTAGACACCAATTCTGAGCTCTGTAAACATGAACTCGTAATAATTGTAAGCACAGTCCCGTGAAAATGCCACCGGAAGTACCCGTACTTGTAAACATTACCAGTATTTTCGACATTTCACAGCTTTCCACTGGAAACCTCCGTGATTGAATTCGTCAGTAAATGTAGTAAGAATCTATTTACGTGTACTTGAGGTGTTTATTAAACGTTCTTAATCATTTCTGGGAACTCTCATTGTGTATTTTAACAGTTTTACCACAATTAGACAGTTTGCTTAGAACTGTTTACTGGAACCGCCACCATTTTAACTGATTCACACAAAAAAAACGCCAAAGCCAATCCTCCTAAATTGTAAACATATAAACTATTCTCGTTATTCCAAGGCTTGAGACACCAATTCTGGGCTCTGTAAACATGAACTCTTAATAACTGAAAGCACAGTCCCGTGAAAACGCCACCCGAAGTACCCGGTCTTGTAAACATTACCAGTATTTTCATCATTTCACAGCTTTCCACTGGAAACCTCCGTGATTGAATTCGTCAGTAAATGTAGTAAGAATCTATTTACGTGTACGTGAGGTGTTTATTAAACGTTCTTAATCATTTCTGGGAACTCTCTTTGTGTATTTTAACAGTTTTACCACAATTAGACAGATTTCTTAGAAGTATTTCCTGGAACCGTCACCATTTTAAATGATACACACACAAAAAAGCCGAAGCCAATCCTCCTAAATTGTAAACATAAACGCTATTCTCCTCATTCCAAGGCTTTAGACACCAATTCTGATCTCTGTAAACATGAACTCGTAATAATTGTAAGCACAGTCCCGTGAAAACGCCACCAGAAGTACCCGTACTTGTAAACATTACCAGTATTTTCGTCATTTCACAGCTTTCCCCTCGAAACCTCCGTGATTGAATTCGACAGTAAATGTGGTAAGAATCTATTTACGTGTACTTGAAATGTTTATTACACGTTCTTAATCACTTCTGGGAACTTTCATTGTGTATTTTAACAGTTTTACCACAATTAGACAGTTTGTTTGGAAGTATTTACTGTAACCGCCACCATTTTAACTGATTCACACAAAAAACACGCCAAAGCCAATCCTCCTAAATTGTAAACATAAACACTATTCTCCTCATTCCAAGGCTTTAGACACCAATTCTGAGCTCTGTAAACATGAACTCGTAATAATTGTAAGCACAGTCCCGTGAAAACGCCACCAGAAGTACCCGTACTTGTACACATGACCAGTATTTTCGTCATTTCACAGCTTTCCACTTGAAACCTCGGTGATGGAATTCGACAGTAAATGTAGTAAGAATCTATTTATGTGTACTTGAGATATTTATTACACGTTTTTAATCATTTCTGGGAAGTCTCATTGTGTATTTTAATAGTTTTACCACAATTAGACAGTTTGCTTAGAACTGTTCACTGGAACCGCCACCATTTTAACTGATTCACACAAAAAAAACGCCAAAGCCAATCCTCCTAAATTCTAAACATAAAAACTATTCTCGTTATTCCAAGGCTTTAGACAGGAATTCTGACCTCTGTAAACATAAACATTTAATATTTGAAAGCACTGTCCCGTGAAAACGCCACCCAAAGTACCCGGACTTGTAAACATTACCAGTATTTTCGTCATTTCACACTTTCCACTGGAAACCTCCGTGATTGAATTCGACAGTAAATGTAGTAAGAATCTATTTACGTGTACTTGAGGTGTTTTTTCAACGTTCTTAATCATTTCTGGGAACTATCATTGTGTATTTCAACAGTTTTACCACAATTAGACAGTTTGCTTAGAAGTATTTCCTGGAACAGTCACCATTTTGAATGATACACACAAAAAAAGCCGAAGCCAATCCTCCTAAATTGTAAACATAAACACTATTCTCCTCATTCCAAGGCTTTAGACACCAATTCTGAGCTCTGTAAACATGAACTCGTAATAATTGTAAGCACAGTCCCGTGAAAACGCCTCCAGAAGTACCCGTACTTGTAAACATTACCAGTATTTTCGTCATTTCACAGCTTTCCACTTGAAACCTCGGTGATTGAATTCGACAGTAAATGTAGTAAGAATCTATTTACGTGTACTTGAGATGTTTATTACACGTTTTTAATCATTTCTGGGAACTCTCATTGTGTATTTTAATAGTTTTACCACAATTAGACAGTTTGCTTAGAACTGTTTACTGGAACCGCCACCATTTTAACTGATTCACACAAAAAAAACGCCAAAGCCAAATCTCCTAAATTCTAAACATAAAAACTATTCTCGTTATTCCAAGGCTTTAGACACCAATTCTGGGCTCTGTAAACATGAACTCTTAATAACTGAAAGCACAGTCCCATGAAAACGCCACCCGAAGTACCCTGACTTGTAAACATTACCAGTATTTTCGACATTTCACAGCTTTCCTCTGGAAACCTCCGTGATTGAATTCATCAGTAAATGTAGTAAGAATCTATTTACGTGTACTTGAGGTGTTTATTAAACGTTCTTAATCATTTCTGGGAACTCTCATTGTGTATTTTAACAGTTTTACCACAATTAGACAGATTTCTTAGAAGTATTTCCTGGAACCATCACCATTTTAAATGATACACACACAAAAAAGCCGAAGCCAATCCTCCTAAATTGTAAACATAAACGCTATTCTCCTCATTCCAAGGCTTTAGACACCAATTCTGATCTCTGTAAACATGAACTCGTAATAATTGTAAGCACAGTCCCGTGAAAACGCCACCAGAAGTACCCGTACTTGTAAACATTACCAGTATTTTCGTCATTTCACAGCTTTCCACTGGAAACCTCCGTGATTGAATTCGACAGTAAATGTAGTAAGAATCTATTTACGTTACTTGAAATGTTTATTACACGTTCTTAATCATTTCTGGGAACTCTCATTGTGTATTTTAACAGTTTTAACACAATTAGACAGTTTGCTTAGAAGTGTTTACTGGAACTGCCACCATTTTAACTGATTCACACAAAAAACACGCCAAAGCCAATCCTCCTAAATTGTAAACATATAAACTATTCTCGTGATTCCAAGGCTTTAGACACCAATTCTGAGCTCTGTAAACATGAACTCTTAATAATTGAAAGCACAGTCCCGTGAAAACGACACCCGAAGTACCCGGACTTGTAAACATTACCAGTATTTTCGTCATTTCACAGCTTTCCACTGGAAACCTCCGTGATTGAATTCGTCAGTAAATGTAGTAAGAATCTATTTACGTTACTTGAAATGTTTATTACACGTTCTTAATCATTTCTGGGAACTCTCATTGTGTATTTTAACAGTTTTAACACAATTAGACAGTTTGCTTAGAAGTGTTTACTGGAACCGCCACCATTTTAACTGATTCACACAAAAAAAACGCCAAAGCCAATCCTCCTAAATTCTAAACATAAAAATTATTCTCGTTATTCCAAGGCTTGAGACACCAATTCTGGGCTCTGTAAACATGAACTCTTAATAACTGAAAGCACAGTCCCGTGAAAACGCCACCCGAATTACCGGGTCTTGTAAACATTACCAGTATTTTCATCATTTCACAGCTTTCCACTGGAAACCTCCGTGATTGAATTCGTCAGTAAATGTAGTAAGAATCTATTTACGTGTACTTGAGGTGTTTATTAAACGTTCTTAATCATTTCTGGGAACTCTCTTTGTGTATTTTCACAGTTTTACCACAATTAGACAGATTTCTTAGAAGTATTTCCTGGAACCGTCACCATTTTAAATGATACACACACAAAAAAGCCGAAGCCAATCCTCCTAAATTGTAAACATAAACGCTATTCTCCTCATTCCAAGGCTTTAGACACCAATTCTGATCTCTGTAAACATGAACTCGTAATAATTGTAAGCACAGTCCCGTGAAAACGCCACCAGAAGTACCCGTACTTGTAAACATTACCAGTATTTTCATCATTTCACAGCTTTCCACTCGAAACCTCCGTGATTGATTTCGACAGTAAATGTAGTAAGAATCTATTTACGTGTACTTGAGGTGTTTATTACACGTTCTTAATCACTTCTGGGAACTTTCATTGTGTATTTTAACAGTTTTACCACAATTAGACAGTTTGCTTAGAAGTATTTACTGGAACCGACACCATTTTAACTGATTCACACAAAAAACACGCCAAAGCCAATCCTCCTAAATTGTAAACATATACACTATTCTCCTCATTCCAAGGCTTTAGACACCAATTCTGGGCTCTGTAAACATGAACTCTTAATAACTGAAAGCACAGTCCCATGAAAACGCCACCCGAAGTACCCTGACTTGTAAACATTACCAGTATTTTCGACATTTCACAGCTTTCCACTGGAAACCTCCGTGATTGAATTCGTCAGTAAATGTAGTAAGAATCTATTTACGTTACTTGAAATGTTTATTACACGTTCTTAATCATTTCTGGGAACTCTCATTGTGTATTTTAACAGTTTTAACACAATTAGACAGTTTGCTTAGAAGTGTTTACTGGAACCGCCACCATTTTAACTGATTCACACAAAAAAAACGCCAAAGCCAAATCTCCTAAATTCTAAACATAAAAACTATTCTCGTTATTCCAAGGCTTTAGACACCAATTCTGGGCTCTGTAAACATGAACTCTTAATAACTGAAAGCACAGTCCCATGAAAACGCCACCCGAAGTACCCTGACTTGTAAACATTACCAGTATTTTCGACATTTCACAGCTTTCCTCTGGAAACCTCCGTGATTGAATTCATCAGTAAATGTAGTAAGAATCTATTTACGTGTACTTGAGGTGTTTATTAAACGTTCTTAATCATTTCTGGGAACTCTCATTGTGTATTTTAACAGTTTTACCACAATTAGACAGATTTCTTAGAAGTATTTCCTGGAACCATCACCATTTTAAATGATACACACACAAAAAAGCCGAAGCCAATCCTCCTAAATTGTAAACATAAACGCTATTCTCCTCATTCCAAGGCTTTAGACACCAATTCTGATCTCTGTAAACATGAACTCGTAATAATTGTAAGCACAGTCCCGTGAAAACGCCACCAGAAGTACCCGTACTTGTAAACATTACCAGTATTTTCGTCATTTCACAGCTTTCCACTGGAAACCTCCGTGATTGAATTCGACAGTAAATGTAGTAAGAATCTATTTACGTTACTTGAAATGTTTATTACACGTTCTTAATCATTTCTGGGAACTCTCATTGTGTATTTTAACAGTTTTAACACAATTAGACAGTTTGCTTAGAAGTGTTTACTGGAACTGCCACCATTTTAACTGATTCACACAAAAAACACGCCAAAGCCAATCCTCCTAAATTGTAAACATATAAACTATTCTCGTGATTCCAAGGCTTTAGACACCAATTCTGAGCTCTGTAAACATGAACTCTTAATAATTGAAAGCACAGTCCCGTGAAAACGACACCCGAAGTACCCGGACTTGTAAACATTACCAGTATTTTCGTCATTTCACAGCTTTCCACTGGAAACCTCCGTGATTGAATTCGTCAGTAAATGTAGTAAGAATCTATTTACGTTACTTGAAATGTTTATTACACGTTCTTAATCATTTCTGGGAACTCTCATTGTGTATTTTAACAGTTTTAACACAATTAGACAGTTTGCTTAGAAGTGTTTACTGGAACCGCCACCATTTTAACTGATTCACACAAAAAAAACGCCAAAGCCAATCCTCCTAAATTCTAAACATAAAAATTATTCTCGTTATTCCAAGGCTTGAGACACCAATTCTGGGCTCTGTAAACATGAACTCTTAATAACTGAAAGCACAGTCCCGTGAAAACGCCACCCGAATTACCGGGTCTTGTAAACATTACCAGTATTTTCATCATTTCACAGCTTTCCACTGGAAACCTCCGTGATTGAATTCGTCAGTAAATGTAGTAAGAATCTATTTACGTGTACTTGAGGTGTTTATTAAACGTTCTTAATCATTTCTGGGAACTCTCTTTGTGTATTTTCACAGTTTTACCACAATTAGACAGATTTCTTAGAAGTATTTCCTGGAACCGTCACCATTTTAAATGATACACACACAAAAAAGCCGAAGCCAATCCTCCTAAATTGTAAACATAAACGCTATTCTCCTCATTCCAAGGCTTTAGACACCAATTCTGATCTCTGTAAACATGAACTCGTAATAATTGTAAGCACAGTCCCGTGAAAACGCCACCAGAAGTACCCGGACTTGTAAACATTACCAGTATTTTCATCATTTCACAGCTTTCCACTCGAAACCTCCGTGATTGATTTCGACAGTAAATGTAGTAAGAATCTATTTACGTGTACTTGAGGTGTTTATTACACGTTCTTAATCACTTCTGGGAACTTTCATTGTGTATTTTAACAGTTTTACCACAATTAGACAGTTTGCTTAGAAGTATTTACTGGAACCGACACCATTTTAACTGATTCACACAAAAAACACGCCAAAGCCAATCCTCCTAAATTGTAAACATATACACTATTCTCCTCATTCCAAGGCTTTAGACACCAATTCTGGGCTCTGTAAACATGAACTCTTAATAACTGAAAGCACAGTCCCATGAAAACGCCACCCGAAGTACCCTGACTTGTAAACATTACCAGTATTTTCGACATTTCACAGCTTTCCACTGGAAACCTCCGTGATTGAATTCGTCAGTAAATGTAGTAAGAATCTATTTACGTTACTTGAAATGTTTATTACACGTTCTTAATCATTTCTGGGAACTCTCATTGTGTATTTTAACAGTTTTAACACAATTAGACAGTTTGCTTAGAAGTGTTTACTGGAACCGCCACCATTTTAACTGATTCACACAAAAAAAACGCCAAAGCCAATCCTCCTAAATTCTAAACATAAAAATTATTCTCGTTATTCCAAGGCTTGAGACACCAATTCTGGGCTCTGTAAACATGAACTCTTAATAACTGAAAGCACAGTCCCGTGAAAACGCCACCCGAATTACCGGGTCTTGTAAACATTACCAGTATTTTCATCATTTCACAGCTTTCCACTGGAAACCTCCGTGATTGAATTCGTCAGTAAATGTAGTAAGAATCTATTTACGTGTACTTGAGGTGTTTATTAAACGTTCTTAATCATTTCTGGGAACTCTCTTTGTGTATTTTAACAGTTTTACCACAATTAGACAGATTTCTTAGAAGTATTTCCTGGAACCGTCACCATTTTAAATGATACACACACAAAAAAGCCGAAGCCAATCCTCCTAAATTGTAAACATAAACGCTATTCTCCTCATTCCAAGGCTTTAGACACCAATTCTGATCTCTGTAAACATGAACTCGTAATAATTGTAAGCACAGTCCCGTGAAAACGCCACCAGAAGTACCCGTACTTGTAAACATTACCAGTATTTTCGTCATTTCACAGCTTTCCACTCGAAACCTCCGTGATTGAATTCGACAGTAAATGTAGTAAGAATCTATTTACGTTACTTGAAATGTTTATTACACGTTCTTAATCATTTCTGGGAACTCTCATTGTGTATTTTAACAGTTTTAACACAATTAGACAGTTTGCTTAGAAGTGTTTACTGGAACTGCCACCATTTTAACTGATTCACACAAAAAAAACGCCAAAGCCAATCCTCCTAAATTCTAAACATAAAAATTATTCTCGTTATTCCAAGGCTTTAGACACCAATTCTGAGCTCTGTAAACATGAACTCGTAATAATTGTAAGCACAGTCCCGTGAAAACGCCACCGAAAGTACCCGTACTTGTAAACATTACCAGTATTTTCGTCATTTCACAGCTTTCCACTTGAAACCTCGGTGATTGAATTCGACAGTAAATGTAGTAAGAATCTATTTACGTGTACTTGAGGTGTTTATTAAACGTTCTTAATCATTTCTGGGAACTCTCATTGTGTATTTTAACAGTTTTACCACAATTAGACAGTTTGCTTAGAAGTATTTACTGGAACCGCCACCATTTTAACTGATTCACACAAAAATAGCCAAAGCCAATCATCCTAAATTGTAAACATAAACACTATGCTCCTCATTCCAAGGCTTTAGACACCAATTCTGAGCTCTGTAAACATGAACTCGTAATAATTGTAAGCACAGTCCCGTGAAAACGCCACCAGAAGTACCCGTACTTGTAAGCATTACCAGTATTTTCGTCATTTCACAGCTTTCCACTGGAAACCTCCGTGATTGAATTCGACAGTAAATGTAGTAAGAATCTATTTACGTGTACTTGAGATGTTTATTACACGTTTTTAATCATTTCTGGGAACTCTCATTGTGTATTTTAATAGTTTTACCACAATTAGACAGTTTGCTTAGAACTGTTTACTGGAACCGCCACCATTTTAACTGATTCACACAAAAAAAAACGCCAAAGCCAAATCTCCTTAATTCTAAACATAAAAACTATTCTCGTTATTCCAAGGCTTGAGACACCAATTCTGGGCTCTGTAAACATGAACTCTTAATAACTGAAAGCACAGTCCAGTGAAAACGCCACCTGAATTACCGGGTCTTGTAAACATTACCAGTATTTTCATCATTTCACAGCTTTCCACTGGAAACCTCCGTGATTGAATTCGTCAGTAAATGTAGTAAGAATCTATTTACGTGTACTTGAGGTGTTTATTAAACGTTCTTAATCATTTCTGGGAACTCTCTTTGTGTATTTTAACAGTTTTACCACAATTAGACAGATTTCTTAGAAGTATTTCCTGGAACCGTCACCATTTTAAATGATACACACACAAAAAAGCCGAAGCCAATCCTCCTAAATTGTAAACATAAACGCTATTCTCCTCATTCCAAGGCTTTAGACACCAATTCTGATCTCTGTAAACATGAACTCGTAATAATTGTAAGCACAGTCCCGTGAAAACGCCACCAGAAGTACCCGTACTTGTAAACATTACCAGTATTTTCATCATTTCACAGCTTTCCACTCGAAACCTCCGTGATTGATTTCGACAGTAAATGTAGTAAGAATCTATTTACGTGTACTTGAAATGTTTATTACACGTTCTTAATCACTTCTGGGAACTTTCATTGTGTATTTTAACAGTTTTACCACAATTAGACAGTTTGCTTAGAAGTATTTACTGGAACCGACACCATTTTAACTGATTCACACAAAAAACACGCCAAAGCCAATCCTCCTAAATTGTAAACATATACACTATTCTCCTCATTCCAAGGCTTTAGACACCAATTCTGGGCTCTGTAAACATGAACTCTTAATAACTGAAAGCACAGTCCCATGAAAACGCCACCCGAAGTACCCTGACTTGTAAACATTACCAGTATTTTCGACATTTCACAGCTTTCCACTGGAAACCTCCGTGATTGAATTCGTCAGTAAATGTAGTAAGAATCTATTTACGTTACTTGAAATGTTTATTACACGTTCTTAATCATTTCTGGGAACTCTCATTGTGTATTTTAACAGTTTTAACACAATTAGACAGTTTGCTTAGAAGTGTTTACTGGAACCGCCACCATTTTAACTGATTCACACAAAAAAAACGCCAAAGCCAATCCTCCTAAATTCTAAACATAAAAATTATTCTCGTTATTCCAAGGCTTGAGACACCAATTCTGGGCTCTGTAAACATGAACTCTTAATAACTGAAAGCACAGTCCCGTGAAAACGCCACCCGAATTACCGGGTCTTGTAAACATTACCAGTATTTTCATCATTTCACAGCTTTCCACTGGAAACCTCCGTGATTGAATTCGTCAGTAAATGTAGTAAGAATCTATTTACGTGTACTTGAGGTGTTTATTAAACGTTCTTAATCATTTCTGGGAACTCTCTTTGTGTATTTTAACAGTTTTACCACAATTAGACAGATTTCTTAGAAGTATTTCCTGGAACCGTCACCATTTTAAATGATACACACACAAAAAAGCCGAAGCCAATCCTCCTAAATTGTAAACATAAACGCTATTCTCCTCATTCCAAGGCTTTAGACACCAATTCTGATCTCTGTAAACATGAACTCGTAATAATTGTAAGCACAGTCCCGTGAAAACGCCACCAGAAGTACCCGTACTTGTAAACATTACCAGTATTTTCGTCATTTCACAGCTTTCCACTCGAAACCTCCGTGATTGAATTCGACAGTAAATGTAGTAAGAATCTATTTACGTTACTTGAAATGTTTATTACACGTTCTTAATCATTTCTGGGAACTCTCATTGTGTATTTTAACAGTTTTAACACAATTAGACAGTTTGCTTAGAAGTGTTTACTGGAACTGCCACCATTTTAACTGATTCACACAAAAAAAACGCCAAAGCCAATCCTCCTAAATTCTAAACATAAAAATTATTCTCGTTATTCCAAGGCTTTAGACACCAATTCTGAGCTCTGTAAACATGAACTCGTAATAATTGTAAGCACAGTCCCGTGAAAACGCCACCGGAAGTACCCGTACTTGTAAACATTACCAGTATTTTCGTCATTTCACAGCTTTCCACTTGAAACCTCGGTGATTGAATTCGACAGTAAATGTAGTAAGAATCTATTTACGTGTACTTGAGGTGTTTATTAAACGTTCTTAATCATTTCTGGGAACTCTCATTGTGTATTTTAACAGTTTTACCACAATTAGACAGTTTGCTTAGAAGTATTTACTGGAACCGCCACCATTTTAACTGATTCACACAAAAATAGCCAAAGCCAATCATCCTAAATTGTAAACATAAACACTATGCTCCTCATTCCAAGGCTTTAGACACCAATTCTGAGCTCTGTAAACATGAACTCGTAATAATTGTAAGCACAGTCCCGTGAAAACGCCACCAGAAGTACCCGTACTTGTAAGCATTACCAGTATTTTCGTCATTTCACAGCTTTCCACTGGAAACCTCCGTGATTGAATTCGACAGTAAATGTAGTAAGAATCTATTTACGTGTACTTGAGATGTTTATTACACGTTTTTAATCATTTCTGGGAACTCTCATTGTGTATTTTAATAGTTTTACCACAATTAGACAGTTTGCTTAGAACTGTTTACTGGAACCGCCACCATTTTAACTGATTCACACAAAAAAAAACGCCAAAGCCAAATCTCCTTAATTCTAAACATAAAAACTATTCTCGTTATTCCAAGGCTTGAGACACCAATTCTGGGCTCTGTAAACATGAACTCTTAATAACTGAAAGCACAGTCCAGTGAAAACGCCACCTGAATTACCGGGTCTTGTAAACATTACCAGTATTTTCATCATTTCACAGCTTTCCACTGGAAACCTCCGTGATTGAATTCGTCAGTAAATGTAGTAAGAATCTATTTACGTGTACTTGAGGTGTTTATTAAACGTTCTTAATCATTTCTGGGAACTCTCTTTGTGTATTTTAACAGTTTTACCACAATTAGACAGATTTCTTAGAAGTATTTCCTGGAACCGTCACCATTTTAAATGATACACACACAAAAAAGCCGAAGCCAATCCTCCTAAATTGTAAACATAAACGCTATTCTCCTCATTCCAAGGCTTTAGACACCAATTCTGATCTCTGTAAACATGAACTCGTAATAATTGTAAGCACAGTCCCGTGAAAACGCCACCAGAAGTACCCGTACTTGTAAACATTACCAGTATTTTCATCATTTCACAGCTTTCCACTCGAAACCTCCGTGATTGATTTCGACAGTAAATGTAGTAAGAATCTATTTACGTGTACTTGAAATGTTTATTACACGTTCTTAATCACTTCTGGGAACTTTCATTGTGTATTTTAACAGTTTTACCACAATTAGACAGTTTGCTTAGAAGTATTTACTGGAACCGACACCATTTTAACTGATTCACACAAAAAACACGCCAAAGCCAATCCTCCTAAATTGTAAACATATACATTATTCTCCTCATTCCAAGGCTTTAGACACCAATTCTGGGCTCTGTAAACATGAACTCTTAATAACTGAAAGCACAGTCCCATGAAAACGCCACCCGAAGTACCCTGACTTGTAAACATTACCAGTATTTTCGACATTTCACAGCTTTCCACTGGAAACCTCCGTGATTGAATTCGTCAGTAAATGTAGTAAGAATCTATTTACGTTACTTGAAATGTTTATTACACGTTCTTAATCATTTCTGGGAACTCTCATTGTGTATTTTAACAGTTTTAACACAATTAGACAGTTTGCTTAGAAGTGTTTACTGGAACCGCCACCATTTTAACTGATTCACACAAAAAAAACGCCAAAGCCAATCCTCCTAAATTCTAAACATAAAAATTATTCTCGTTATTCCAAGGCTTGAGACACCAATTCTGGGCTCTGTAAACATGAACTCTTTATAACTGAAAGCACAGTTCCGTGAAAACGCCACCCGAATTACCGGGTCTTGTAAACATTACCAGTATTTTCATCATTTCACAGCTTTCCACTGGAAACCTCCGTGATTGAATTCGTCAGTAAATGTAGTAAGAATCTATTTACGTGTACTTGAGGTGTTTATTAAACGTTCTTAATCATTTCTGGGAACTCTCTTTGTGTATTTTAACAGTTTTACCACAATTAGACAGATTTCTTAGAAGTATTTCCTGGAACCGTCACCATTTTAAATGATACACACACAAAAAAGCCGAAGCCAATCCTCCTAAATTGTAAACATAAACGCTATTCTCCTCATTCCAAGGCTTTAGACACCAATTCTGATCTCTGTAAACATGAACTCGTAATAATTGTAAGCACAGTCCCGTGAAAACGCCACCAGAAGTACCCGTACTTGTAAACATTACCAGTATTTTCGTCATTTCACAGCTTTCCACTCGAAACCTCCGTGATTGAATTCGACAGTAAATGTAGTAAGAATCTATTTACGTTACTTGAAATGTTTATTACAGGTTCTTAATCATTTCTGGGAACTCTCATTGTGTATTTTAACAGTTTTAACACAATTAGACAGTTTGCTTAGAAGTGTTTACTGGAACTGCCACCATTTTAACTGATTCACACAAAAAAAACGCCAAAGCCAATCCTCCTAAATTCTAAACATAAAAATTATTCTCGTTATTCCAAGGCTTTAGACACCAATTCTGAGCTCTGTAAACATGAACTCGTAATAATTGTAAGCACAGTCCCGTGAAAACGCCACCGGAAGTACCCGTACTTGTAAACATTACCAGTATTTTCCACATTTCACAGCTTTCCACTGGAAACCTCCGTGATTGAATTCGTCAGTAAATGTAGTAAGAATCTATTTACGTGTACTTGAGGTGTTTATTAAACGTTCTTAATCATTTCTGGGAACTCTCATTGTGTATTTTAACAGTTTTACCACAATTAGACAGTTTGCTTAGAAGTATTTACTGGAACCGCCACCATTTTAACTGATTCACACAAAAATAGCCAAAGCCAATCATCCTAAATTGTAAACATAAACACTATGCTCCTCATTCCAAGGCTTTAGACACCAATTCTGAGCTCTGTAAACATGAACTCGTAATAATTGTAAGCACAGTCCCGTGAAAACGCCACCAGAAGTACCCGTACTTGTAAGCATTACCAGTATTTTCGTCATTTCACAGCTTTCCACTGGAAACCTCCGTGATTGAATTCGACAGTAAATGTAGTAAGAATCTATTTACGTGTACTTGAGATGTTTATTACACGTTTTTAATCATTTCTGGGAACTCTCATTGTGTATTTTAATAGTTTTACCACAATTAGACAGTTTGCTTAGAACTGTTTACTGGAACCGCCACCATTTTAACTGATTCACACAAAAAAAACGCCAAAGCCAAATCTCCTTAATTCTAAACATAAAAACTATTCTCGTTATTCCAAGGCTTGAGACACCAATTCTGGGCTCTGTATACATGAACTCTTAATAACTGAAAGCACAGTCCCGTGAAAACGCCACCTGAATTACCGGGTCTTGTAAACATTACCAGTATTTTCATCATTTCACAGCTTTCCACTGGAAACCTCCGTGATTGAATTCGTCAGTAAATGTAGTAAGAATCTATTTACGTGTACTTGAGGTGTTTATTAAACGTTCTTAATCATTTCTGGGAACTCTCTTTGTGTATTTTAACAGTTTTACCACAATTAGACAGATTTCTTAGAAGTATTTCCTGGAACCGTCACCATTTTAAATGATACACACACAAAAAAGCCGAAGCCAATCCTCCTAAATTGTAAACATAAACGCTATTCTCCTCATTCCAAGGCTTTAGACACCAATTCTGATCTCTGTAAACATGAACTCGTAATAATTGTAAGCACAGTCCCGTGAAAACGCCACCAGAAGTACCCGTACTTGTAAACATTACCAGTATTTTCATCATTTCACAGCTTTCCACTCGAAACCTCCGTGATTGATTTCGACAGTAAATGTAGTAAGAATCTATTTACGTGTACTTGAAATGTTTATTACACGTTCTTAATCACTTCTGGGAACTTTCATTGTGTATTTTAACAGTTTTACCACAATTAGACAGTTTGCTTAGAAGTATTTACTGGAACCGACACCATTTTAACTGATTCACACAAAAAACACGCCAAAGCCAATCCTCCTAAATTGTAAACATATACACTATTCTCCTCATTCCAAGGCTTTAGACACCAATTCTGGGCTCTGTAAACATGAACTCTTAATAACTGAAAGCACAGTCCCATGAAAACGCCACCCGAAGTACCCTGACTTGTAAACATTACCAGTATTTTCGACATTTCACAGCTTTCCACTGGAAACCTCCGTGATTGAATTCGTCAGTAAATGTAGTAAGAATCTATTTACGTTACTTGAAATGTTTATTACACGTTCTTAATCATTTCTGGGAACTCTCATTGTGTATTTTAACAGTTTTAACACAATTAGACAGTTTGCTTAGAAGTATTTACTGGAACCGTCACCATTTTGAATGATACACACACAAAAAAGCCGAAGCCAATCCTCCTAAATTGTAAACATAAACGCTATTCTCCTCATTCCAAGGCTTTAGACACCAATTCTGATCTCTGTAAACATGAACTCGTCATAATTGTAAGCACAGTCCCGTGAAAACGCCACCCGAATTACCGGGTCTTGTAAACATTACCAGTATTTTCATCATTTCACAGCTTTCCACTGGAAACCTCCGTGATTGAATTCGTCAGTAAATGTAGTAAGAATCTATTTACGTGTACTTGAGGTGTTTATTAAACGTTCTTAATCATTTCTGGGAACTCTCTTTGTGTATTTTAACAGTTTTACCACAATTAGACAGATTTCTTAGAAGTATTTCCTGGAACCGTCACCATTTTAAATGATACACACACAAAAAAGCCGAAGCCAATCCTCCTAAATTGTAAACATAAACGCTATTCTCCTCATTCCAAGGCTTTAGACACCAATTCTGAGCTCTGTAAACATGAACTCGTAATAATTGTAAGCACAGTCCCGTGAAAACGCCACCAGAAGTACCCGGACTTGTAAACATTACCAGTATTTTCGTCATTTCACAGCTTTCCACTCGAAACCTCCGTGATTGAATTCGACAGTAAATGTAGTAAGAATCTATTTACGTGTACTTGAAATGTTTATTACACGTTCTTAATCACTTCTGGGAACTTTCATTGTGTATTTTAACAGTTTTACCACAATTAGACAGTTTGCTTAGAAGTATTTACTGGAACCGACACCATTTTAACTGATTCACACAAAAAACACGCCAAAGCCAATCCTCCTAAATTGTAAACATATACACTATTCTCCTCATTCCAAGGCTTTAGACACCAATTCTGGGCTCTGTAAACATGAACTCTTAATAACTGAAAGCACAGTCCCATGAAAACGCCACCCGAAGTACCCTGACTTGTAAACATTACCAGTATTTTCGACATTTCACAGCTTTCCACTGGAAACCTCCGTGATTGAATTCGTCAGTAAATGTAGTAAGAATCTATTTACGTTACTTGAAATGTTTATTACACGTTCTTAATCATTTCTGGGAACTCTCATTGTGTATTTTAACAGTTTTAACACAATTAGACAGTTTGCTTAGAAGTGTTTACTGGAACCGCCACCATTTTAACTGATTCACACAAAAAAAACGCCAAAGCCAATCCTCCTAAATTCTAAACATAAAAATTATTCTCGTTATTCCAAGGCTTGAGACACCAATTCTGGGCTCTGTAAACATGAACTCTTAATAACTGAAAGCACAGTCCCGTGAAAACGCCACCCGAATTACCGGGTCTTGTAAACATTACCAGTATTTTCATCATTTCACAGCTTTCCACTGGAAACCTCCGTGATTGAATTCGTCAGTAAATGTAGTAAGAATCTATTTACGTGTACTTGAGGTGTTTATTAAACGTTCTTAATCATTTCTGGGAACTCTCTTTGTGTATTTTAACAGTTTTACCACAATTAGACAGATTTCTTAGAAGTATTTCCTGGAACCGTCACCATTTTAAATGATACACACACAAAAAAGCCGAAGCCAATCCTCCTAAATTGTAAACATAAACGCTATTCTCCTCATTCCAAGGCTTTAGACACCAATTCTGATCTCTGTAAACATGAACTCGTAATAATTGTAAGCACAGTCCCGTGAAAACGCCACCAGAAGTACCCGTACTTGTAAACATTACCAGTATTTTCGTCATTTCACAGCTTTCCACTCGAAACCTCCGTGATTGAATTCGACAGTAAATGTAGTAAGAATCTATTTACGTTACTTGAAATGTTTATTACACGTTCTTAATCATTTCTGGGAACTCTCATTGTGTATTTTAACAGTTTTAACACAATTAGACAGTTTGCTTAGAAGTGTTTACTGGAACTGCCACCATTTTAACTGATTCACACAAAAAAAACGCCAAAGCCAATCCTCCTAAATTCTAAACATAAAAATTATTCTCGTTATTCCAAGGCTTTAGACACCAATTCTGAGCTCTGTAAACATGAACTCGTAATAATTGTAAGCACAGTCCCGTGAAAACGCCACCGGAAGTACCCGTACTTGTAAACATTACCAGTATTTTCGTCATTTCACAGCTTTCCACTTGAAACCTCGGTGATTGAATTCGACAGTAAATGTAGTAAGAATCTATTTACGTGTACTTGAGGTGTTTATTAAACGTTCTTAATCATTTCTGGGAACTCTCATTGTGTATTTTAACAGTTTTACCACAATTAGACAGTTTGCTTAGAAGTATTTACTGGAACCGCCACCATTTTAACTGATTCACACAAAAATAGCCAAAGCCAATCATCCTAAATTGTAAACATAAACACTATGCTCCTCATTCCAAGGCTTTAGACACCAATTCTGAGCTCTGTAAACATGAACTCGTAATAATTGTAAGCACAGTCCCGTGAAAACGCCACCAGAAGTACCCGTACTTGTAAGCATTACCAGTATTTTCGTCATTTCACAGCTTTCCACTGGAAACCTCCGTGATTGAATTCGACAGTAAATGTAGTAAGAATCTATTTACGTGTACTTGAGATGTTTATTACACGTTTTTAATCATTTCTGGGAACTCTCATTGTGTATTTTAATAGTTTTACCACAATTAGACAGTTTGCTTAGAACTGTTTACTGGAACCGCCACCATTTTAACTGATTCACACAAAAAAAAACGCCAAAGCCAAATCTCCTTAATTCTAAACATAAAAACTATTCTCGTTATTCCAAGGCTTGAGACACCAATTCTGGGCTCTGTAAACATGAACTCTTAATAACTGAAAGCACAGTCCAGTGAAAACGCCACCTGAATTACCGGGTCTTGTAAACATTACCAGTATTTTCATCATTTCACAGCTTTCCACTGGAAACCTCCGTGATTGAATTCGTCAGTAAATGTAGTAAGAATCTATTTACGTGTACTTGAGGTGTTTATTAAACGTTCTTAATCATTTCTGGGAACTCTCTTTGTGTATTTTAACAGTTTTACCACAATTAGACAGATTTCTTAGAAGTATTTCCTGGAACCGTCACCATTTTAAATGATACACACACAAAAAAGCCGAAGCCAATCCTCCTAAATTGTAAACATAAACGCTATTCTCCTCATTCCAAGGCTTTAGACACCAATTCTGATCTCTGTAAACATGAACTCGTAATAATTGTAAGCACAGTCCCGTGAAAACGCCACCAGAAGTACCCGTACTTGTAAACATTACCAGTATTTTCATCATTTCACAGCTTTCCACTCGAAACCTCCGTGATTGATTTCGACAGTAAATGTAGTAAGAATCTATTTACGTGTACTTGAAATGTTTATTACACGTTCTTAATCACTTCTGGGAACTTTCATTGTGTATTTTAACAGTTTTACCACAATTAGACAGTTTGCTTAGAAGTATTTACTGGAACCGACACCATTTTAACTGATTCACACAAAAAACACGCCAAAGCCAATCCTCCTAAATTGTAAACATATACATTATTCTCCTCATTCCAAGGCTTTAGACACCAATTCTGGGCTCTGTAAACATGAACTCTTAATAACTGAAAGCACAGTCCCATGAAAACGCCACCCGAAGTACCCTGACTTGTAAACATTACCAGTATTTTCGACATTTCACAGCTTTCCACTGGAAACCTCCGTGATTGAATTCGTCAGTAAATGTAGTAAGAATCTATTTACGTTACTTGAAATGTTTATTACACGTTCTTAATCATTTCTGGGAACTCTCATTGTGTATTTTAACAGTTTTAACACAATTAGACAGTTTGCTTAGAAGTGTTTACTGGAACCGCCACCATTTTAACTGATTCACACAAAAAAAACGCCAAAGCCAATCCTCCTAAATTCTAAACATAAAAATTATTCTCGTTATTCCAAGGCTTGAGACACCAATTCTGGGCTCTGTAAACATGAACTCTTTATAACTGAAAGCACAGTTCCGTGAAAACGCCACCCGAATTACCGGGTCTTGTAAACATTACCAGTATTTTCATCATTTCACAGCTTTCCACTGGAAACCTCCGTGATTGAATTCGTCAGTAAATGTAGTAAGAATCTATTTACGTGTACTTGAGGTGTTTATTAAACGTTCTTAATCATTTCTGGGAACTCTCTTTGTGTATTTTAACAGTTTTACCACAATTAGACAGATTTCTTAGAAGTATTTCCTGGAACCGTCACCATTTTAAATGATACACACACAAAAAAGCCGAAGCCAATCCTCCTAAATTGTAAACATAAACGCTATTCTCCTCATTCCAAGGCTTTAGACACCAATTCTGATCTCTGTAAACATGAACTCGTAATAATTGTAAGCACAGTCCCGTGAAAACGCCACCAGAAGTACCCGTACTTGTAAACATTACCAGTATTTTCGTCATTTCACAGCTTTCCACTCGAAACCTCCGTGATTGAATTCGACAGTAAATGTAGTAAGAATCTATTTACGTTACTTGAAATGTTTATTACAGGTTCTTAATCATTTCTGGGAACTCTCATTGTGTATTTTAACAGTTTTAACACAATTAGACAGTTTGCTTAGAAGTGTTTACTGGAACTGCCACCATTTTAACTGATTCACACAAAAAAAACGCCAAAGCCAATCCTCCTAAATTCTAAACATAAAAATTATTCTCGTTATTCCAAGGCTTTAGACACCAATTCTGAGCTCTGTAAACATGAACTCGTAATAATTGTAAGCACAGTCCCGTGAAAACGCCACCGGAAGTACCCGTACTTGTAAACATTACCAGTATTTTCCACATTTCACAGCTTTCCACTGGAAACCTCCGTGATTGAATTCGTCAGTAAATGTAGTAAGAATCTATTTACGTGTACTTGAGGTGTTTATTAAACGTTCTTAATCATTTCTGGGAACTCTCATTGTGTATTTTAACAGTTTTACCACAATTAGACAGTTTGCTTAGAAGTATTTACTGGAACCGCCACCATTTTAACTGATTCACACAAAAATAGCCAAAGCCAATCATCCTAAATTGTAAACATAAACACTATGCTCCTCATTCCAAGGCTTTAGACACCAATTCTGAGCTCTGTAAACATGAACTCGTAATAATTGTAAGCACAGTCCCGTGAAAACGCCACCAGAAGTACCCGTACTTGTAAGCATTACCAGTATTTTCGTCATTTCACAGCTTTCCACTGGAAACCTCCGTGATTGAATTCGACAGTAAATGTAGTAAGAATCTATTTACGTGTACTTGAGATGTTTATTACACGTTTTTAATCATTTCTGGGAACTCTCATTGTGTATTTTAATAGTTTTACCACAATTAGACAGTTTGCTTAGAACTGTTTACTGGAACCGCCACCATTTTAACTGATTCACACAAAAAAAACGCCAAAGCCAAATCTCCTTAATTCTAAACATAAAAACTATTCTCGTTATTCCAAGGCTTGAGACACCAATTCTGGGCTCTGTATACATGAACTCTTAATAACTGAAAGCACAGTCCCGTGAAAACGCCACCTGAATTACCGGGTCTTGTAAACATTACCAGTATTTTCATCATTTCACAGCTTTCCACTGGAAACCTCCGTGATTGAATTCGTCAGTAAATGTAGTAAGAATCTATTTACGTGTACTTGAGGTGTTTATTAAACGTTCTTAATCATTTCTGGGAACTCTCTTTGTGTATTTTAACAGTTTTACCACAATTAGACAGATTTCTTAGAAGTATTTCCTGGAACCGTCACCATTTTAAATGATACACACACAAAAAAGCCGAAGCCAATCCTCCTAAATTGTAAACATAAACGCTATTCTCCTCATTCCAAGGCTTTAGACACCAATTCTGATCTCTGTAAACATGAACTCGTAATAATTGTAAGCACAGTCCCGTGAAAACGCCACCAGAAGTACCCGTACTTGTAAACATTACCAGTATTTTCATCATTTCACAGCTTTCCACTCGAAACCTCCGTGATTGATTTCGACAGTAAATGTAGTAAGAATCTATTTACGTGTACTTGAAATGTTTATTACACGTTCTTAATCACTTCTGGGAACTTTCATTGTGTATTTTAACAGTTTTACCACAATTAGACAGTTTGCTTAGAAGTATTTACTGGAACCGACACCATTTTAACTGATTCACACAAAAAACACGCCAAAGCCAATCCTCCTAAATTGTAAACATATACACTATTCTCCTCATTCCAAGGCTTTAGACACCAATTCTGGGCTCTGTAAACATGAACTCTTAATAACTGAAAGCACAGTCCCATGAAAACGCCACCCGAAGTACCCTGACTTGTAAACATTACCAGTATTTTCGACATTTCACAGCTTTCCACTGGAAACCTCCGTGATTGAATTCGTCAGTAAATGTAGTAAGAATCTATTTACGTTACTTGAAATGTTTATTACACGTTCTTAATCATTTCTGGGAACTCTCATTGTGTATTTTAACAGTTTTAACACAATTAGACAGTTTGCTTAGAAGTATTTACTGGAACCGTCACCATTTTGAATGATACACACACAAAAAAGCCGAAGCCAATCCTCCTAAATTGTAAACATAAACGCTATTCTCCTCATTCCAAGGCTTTAGACACCAATTCTGATCTCTGTAAACATGAACTCGTCATAATTGTAAGCACAGTCCCGTGAAAACGCCACCCGAATTACCGGGTCTTGTAAACATTACCAGTATTTTCATCATTTCACAGCTTTCCACTGGAAACCTCCGTGATTGAATTCGTCAGTAAATGTAGTAAGAATCTATTTACGTGTACTTGAGGTGTTTATTAAACGTTCTTAATCATTTCTGGGAACTCTCTTTGTGTATTTTAACAGTTTTACCACAATTAGACAGATTTCTTAGAAGTATTTCCTGGAACCGTCACCATTTTAAATGATACACACACAAAAAAGCCGAAGCCAATCCTCCTAAATTGTAAACATAAACGCTATTCTCCTCATTCCAAGGCTTTAGACACCAATTCTGAGCTCTGTAAACATGAACTCGTAATAATTGTAAGCACAGTCCCGTGAAAACGCCACCAGAAGTACCCGGACTTGTAAACATTACCAGTATTTTCGTCATTTCACAGCTTTCCACTCGAAACCTCCGTGATTGAATTCGACAGTAAATGTAGTAAGAATCTATTTACGTTACTTGAAATGTTTATTACACGTTCTTAATCATTTCTGGGAACTCTCATTGTGTATTTTAACAGTTTTAACACAATTAGACAGTTTGCTTAGAAGTGTTTACTGGAACTGCCACCATTTTAACTGATTCACACAAAAAAAACGCCAAAGCCAATCCTCCTAAATTCTAAACATAAAAATTATTCTCGTTATTCCAAGGCTTGAGACACCAATTCTGAGCTCTGTAAACATGAACTCGTAATAATTGTAAGCACAGTCCCGTGAAAACGCCACCGGAAGTACCCGTACTTGTAAACATTACCAGTATTTTCCACATTTCACAGCTTTCCACTGGAAACCTCCGTGATTGAATTCGTCAGTAAATGTAGTAAGAATCTATTTACGTGTACTTGAGGTGTTTATTAAACGTTCTTAATCATTTCTGGGAACTCTCATTGTGTATTTTAACAGTTTTACCACAATTAGACAGTTTGCTTAGAAGTATTTACTGGAACCGCCACCATTTTAACTGATTCACACAAAAATAGCCAAAGCCAATCATCCTAAATTGTAAACATAAACACTATGCTCCTCATTCCAAGGCTTTAGACACCAATTCTGAGCTCTGTAAACATGAACTCGTAATAATTGTAAGCACAGTCCCGTGAAAACGCCACCAGAAGTACCCGTACTTGTAAGCATTACCAGTATTTTCGTCATTTCACAGCTTTCCACTGGAAACCTCCGTGATTGAATTCGACAGTAAATGTAGTAAGAATCTATTTACGTGTACTTGAGATGTTTATTACACGTTTTTAATCATTTCTGGGAACTCTCATTGTGTATTTTAATAGTTTTACCACAATTAGACAGTTTGCTTAGAACTGTTTACTGGAACCGCCACCATTTTAACTGATTCACACAAAAAAAACGCCAAAGCCAAATCTCCTTAATTCTAAACATAAAAACTATTCTCCTCATTCCAAGGCTTTAGACACCAATTCTGAGCTCTGTAAACATGAACTCTTAATAACTGAAAGCACAGTCCCGTGAAAACGCCACCCGAATTACCGGGTCTTGTTAACATTACCAGTATTTTCATCATTTCACAGCTTTCCACTGGAAACCTCCGTGATTGAATTCGTCAGTAAATGTAGTAAGAATCTATTTACGTGTACTTGAGGTGTTTATTAAACGTTCTTAATCATTTCTGGGAACTCTCTTTGTGTATTTTAACAGTTTTACCACAATTAGACAGATTTCTTAGAAGTATTTCCTGGAACCGTCACCATTTTAAATGATACACACACAAAAAAGCCGAAGCCAATCCTCCTAAATTGTAAACATAAACGCTATTCTCCTCATTCCAAGGCTTTAGACACCAATTCTGATCTCTGTAAACATGAACTCGTAATAATTGTAAGCACAGTCCCGTGAAAACGCCACCAGAAGTACCCGGACTTGTAAACATTACCAGTATTTTCATCATTTCACAGCTTTCCACTCGAAACCTCCGTGATTGATTTCGACAGTAAATGTAGTAAGAATCTATTTACGTGTACTTGAAATGTTTATTACACGTTCTTAATCACTTCTGGGAACTTTCATTGTGTATTTTAACAGTTTTACCACAATTAGACAGTTTGCTTAGAAGTATTTACTGGAACCGACACCATTTTAACTGATTCACACAAAAAACACGCCAAAGCCAATCCTCCTAAATTGTAAACATATACACTATTGTCCTCATTCCAAGGCTTTAGACACCAATTCTGAGCTCTGTAAACATGAACTCGTAATAATTGAAAGTACAGTCCCGTGAAAACGCCACCCGAAGTACCCGGACTTGTAAACATTACCAGTATTTTCGTCATTTCACAGCTTTCCACTGGAAACCTCCGTGATTGAATTCGACAGTAAATGTAGTAAGAATCTATTTACGTGTACTTGAGGTGTTTATTAAACGTTCTTAATCATTTCTGGGAAATATCATTGTGTATTTTAACAGTTTTACCACAATTAGACAGTTTGCTTAGAAGTATTTACTGGAACCGTCACCATTTTGAATGATACACACACAAAAAAGCCGAAGCCAATCCTCCTAAATTGTAAACATAAACGCTATTCTCCTCATTCCAAGGCTTTAGACACCAATTCTGATCTCTGTAAACATGAACTCGTCATAATTGTAAGCACAGTCCCGTGAAAACGCCACCAGAAGTATCCGTACTTGTAAACATTACCAGTATTTTCGTCATTTCACAGCTTTCCACTCGAAACCTCCGTGATTGAATTCGACAGTAAAGGTAGTAAGAATCTATTTATGTGTACTTGAAATGTTTCTTACACGTTCTTAATCACTTCTGGGTACTTTCATTGTGTATTTTAATAGTTTTACCACAATTAGACAGTTTGCTTAGAACTGTTTACTGGAACCGCCACCATTTTAACTGATTCACACAAAAAAAACGCCAAAGCCAAATCTCCTTAATTCTAAACATAAAAACTATTCTCGTTATTCCAAGGCTTGAGACACCAATTCTGGGCTCTGTAAACATGAACTCTTAATAACTGAAAGCACAGTCCCGTGAAAACGCCACCCGAAGTACCCGGTCTTGTAAACATTACCAGTATTTTCATCATTTCACAGCTTTCCACTGGAAACCTCCGTGATTGAATTCGTCAGTAAATGTAGTAAGAATCTATTTACGTGTACTTGAGGTGTTTATTAAACGTTCTTAATCATTTCTGGGAACTCTCTTTGTGTATTTTAACAGTTTTACCACAATTAGACAGATTTCTTAGAAGTATTTCCTGGAACCGTCACCATTTTAAATGATACACACACAAAAAAGCCGAAGCCAATCCTCCTAAATTGTAAACATAAACGCTATTCTCCTCATTCCAAGGCTTTAGACACCAATTCTGATCTCTGTAAACATGAACTCGTAATAATTGTAAGCACAGTCCCGTGAAAACGCCACCAGAAGTACCCGGACTTGTAAACATTACCAGTATTTTCATCATTTCACAGCTTTCCACTCGAAACCTCCGTGATTGATTTCGACAGTAAATGTAGTAAGAATCTATTTACGTGTACTTGAAATGTTTATTACACGTTCTTAATCACTTCTGGGAACTTTCATTGTGTATTTTAACAGTTTTACCACAATTAGACAGTTTGCTTAGAAGTATTTACTGGAACCGACACCATTTTAACTGATTCACACAAAAAACACGCCAAAGCCAATCCTCCTAAATTGTAAACATATACACTATTGTCCTCATTCCAAGGCTTTAGACACCAATTCTGAGCTCTGTAAACATGAACTCGTAATAATTGAAAGTACAGTCCCGTGAAAACGCCACCCGAAGTACCCGGACTTGTAAACATTACCAGTATTTTCGTCATTTCACAGCTTTCCACTGGAAACCTCCGTGATTGAATTCGACAGTAAATGTAGTAAGAATCTATTTACGTGTACTTGAGGTGTTTATTAAACGTTCTTAATCATTTCTGGGAAATATCATTGTGTATTTTAACAGTTTTACCACAATTAGACAGTTTGCTTAGAAGTATTTACTGGAACCGTCACCATTTTGAATGATACACACACAAAAAAGCCGAAGCCAATCCTCCTAAATTGTAAACATAAACGCTATTCTCCTCATTCCAAGGCTTTAGACACCAATTCTGATCTCTGTAAACATGAACTCGTCATAATTGTAAGCACAGT
Organism: Myotis daubentonii; assembly: GCF_963259705.1. NCBI lineage: Eukaryota > Metazoa > Chordata > Mammalia > Chiroptera > Vespertilionidae > Myotis > Myotis daubentonii. The sequence continues at coordinate 154,051 of NW_026775455.1, forward strand.
CCCGTGAAAACGCCACCAGAAGTATCCGTACTTGTAAACATTACCAGTATTTTCGTCATTTCACAGCTTTCCACTCGAAACCTCCGTGATTGAATTCGACAGTAAAGGTAGTAAGAATCTATTTATGTGTACTTGAAATGTTTCTTACACGTTCTTAATCACTTCTGGGTACTTTCATTGTGTATTTTAATAGTTTTACCACAATTAGACAGTTTGCTTAGAACTGTTTACTGGAACCGCCACCATTTTAACTGATTCACACAAAAAAAACGCCAAAGCCAAATCTCCTTAATTCTAAACATAAAAACTATTCTCGTTATTCCAAGGCTTGAGACACCAATTCTGGGCTCTGTAAACATGAACTCTTAATAACTGAAAGCACAGTCCCGTGAAAACGCCACCCGAAGTACCCGGTCTTGTAAACATTACCAGTATTTTCATCATTTCACAGCTTTCCACTGGAAACCTCCGTGATTGAATTCGTCAGTAAATGTAGTAAGAATCTATTTACGTGTACTTGAGGTGTTTATTAAACGTTCTTAATCATTTCTGGGAACTCTCTTTGTGTATTTTAACAGTTTTACCACAATTAGACAGATTTCTTAGAAGTATTTCCTGGAACCGTCACCATTTTAAATGATACACACACAAAAAAGCCGAAGCCAATCCTCCTAAATTGTAAACATAAACGCTATTCTCCTCATTCCGAGGCTTTAGACACCAATTCTGATCTCTGTAAACATGAACTCGTAATAATTGTAAGCACAGTCCCTTGAAAACGCCACCAGAAGTACCCGTACTTGTAAACATTACCAGTATTTTCGTCATTTCACAGCTTTCCACTCGAAACCTCCGTGATTGATTTCGACAGTAAATGTAGTAAGAATCTATTTACGTGTACTTGAAATGTTTCTTACACGTTCTTAATCACTTCTGGGTACTTTCATTGTGTATTTTAACAGTTTTACCACAATTGGACAGTTTGCTTAGAAGTATTTACTGGAACCGTCACCATTTTAACTGATTCACACAAAAAACACGCCAAAGCCAATCCTCCTAAATTGTAAACATATACACTATTCTCCTCATTCCAAGGCTTTAGACACCAATTCTGAGCTCTGTAAACATGAACTCGTAATAATTGAAAGTACAGTCCCGTGAAAACGCCACCCGAAGTACCCGGACTTGTAAACATTACCAGTATTTTCGTCATTTCACAGCTTTCCACTGGAAACCTCCGTGATTGAATTCGACAGTAAATGTAGTAAGAATCTATTTACGTGTACTTGAGGTGTTTATTAAACGTTCTTAATCATTTCTGGGAAATATCATTGTGTATTTTAACAGTTTTACCACAATTAGACAGTTTGCTTAGAAGTATTTACTGGAACCGTCACCATTTTGAATGATACACACACAAAAAAGCCGAAGCCAATCCTCCTAAATTGTAAACATAAACGCTATTCTCCTCATTCCAAGGCTTTAGACACCAATTCTGAGCTCTGTAAACATGAACTCGTAATAATTGAAAGTACAGTCCCGTGAAAACGCCACCCGAAGTACCCGGACTTGTAAACATTACCAGTATTTTCGTCATTTCACAGCTTTCCACTGGAAACCTCCGTGATTGAATTCGACAGTAAATGTAGTAAGAATCTATTTACGTGTACTTGAGGTGTTTATTAAACGTTCTTAATCATTTCTGGGAAATATCATTGTGTATTTTAACAGTTTTACCACAATTAGACAGTTTGCTTAGAAGTATTTACAGGAACCGTCACCATTTTGAATGATACACACACAAAAAAGCCGAAGCCAATCCTCCTAAATTGTAAACATAAACGCTATTCTCCTCATTCCAAGGCTTTAGACACCAATTCTGATCTCTGTAAACATGAACTCGTCATAATTGTAAGCACAGTCCCGTGAAAACGCCACCAGAAGTATCCGTACTTGTAAACATTACCAGTATTTTCGTCATTTCACAGCTTTCCACTCGAAACCTCCGTGATTGAATTCGACAGTAAAGGTAGTAAGAATCTATTTATGTGTACTTGAAATGTTTCTTACACGTTCTTAATCACTTCTGGGTACTTTCATTGTGTATTTTAACAGTTTTACCACAATTGGACAGTTTGCTTAGAAGTATTTACTGGAACCGACACCATTTTAACTGATTCACACAAAAAACACGCCAAAGCCAATCCTCCTAAATTGTAAACATATACACTATTCTCCTCATTCCAAGGCTTTAGACACCAATTCTGAGCTCTGTAAACATGAACTCGTAATAATTGAAAGTACAGTCCCGTGAAAACGCCACCCGAAGTACCCGGACTTGTAAACATTACCAGTATTTTCGTCATTTCACAGCTTTCCACTGGAAACCTCCGTGATTGAATTCGACAGTAAATGTAGTAAGAATCTATTTACGTGTACTTGAGATGTTTATTACACGTTTTTAATCATTTCTGGGAACTCTCATTGTGTATTTTAATAGTTTTACCACAATTAGACAGTTTGCTTAGAACTGTTTACTGGAAGCGCCACCATTTTAACTGATTCACACAAAAAAAACGCCAAAGCCAAATCTCCTTAATTCTAAACATAAAAACTATTCTCGTTATTCCAAGGCTTGAGACACCACTTCTGGGCTCTGTAAACATGAACTCTTAATAACTGAAAGCACAGTCCCGTGAAAACGCCACCCGAAGTACCCGGTCTTGTAAACATTACCAGTATTTTCATCATTTCACAGCTTTCCACTGGTAACCTCCGTGATTGAATTCGTCAGTAAATGTAGTAAGAATCTATTTACGTGTACTTGAGGTGTTTATTAAACGTTCTTAATCATTTCTGGGAACTCTCTTTGTGTATTTTAACAGTTTTACCACAATTAGACAGATTTCTTAGAAGTATTTCCTGGAACCGTCACCATTTTAAATGATACACACACAAAAAAGCCGAAGCCAATCCTCCTAAATTGTAAACATAAACGCTATTCTCCTCATTCCAAGGCTTTAGACACCAATTCTGATCTCTGTAAACATGAACTCGTCATAATTGTAAGCACAGTCCCGTGAAAACGCCACCAGAAGTACCCGTACTTGTAAACATTACCAGTATTTTCGTCATTTCACAGCTTTCCACTCGAAACCTCCGTGATTGAATTCGACAGTAAAGGTAGTAAGAATCTATTTATGTGTACTTGAAATGTTTCTTACACGTTCTTAATCACTTCTGGGTACTTTCATTGTGTATTTTAACAGTTTTACCACAATTGGACAGTTTGCTTAGAAGTATTTACTGGAACCGACACCATTTTAACTGATTCACACAAAAAACACGCCAAAGCCAATCCTCCTAAATTGTAAACATATACACTATTCTCCTCATTCCAAGGCTTTAGACACCAATTCTGAGCTCTGTAAACATGAACTCGTCATAATTGAAAGTACAGTCCCGTGAAAACGCCACCCGAAGTACCCGGACTTGTAAACATTACCAGTATTTTCGTCATTTCACAGCTTTCCACTGGAAACCTCCGTGATTGAATTCGACAGTAAATGTAGTAAGAATCTATTTACGTGTACTTGAGATGTTTATTACACGTTTTTAATCATTTCTGGGAACTCTCATTGTGTATTTTAATAGTTTTACCACAATTAGACAGTTTGCTTAGAACTGTTTACTGGAAGCGCCACCATTTTAACTGATTCACACAAAAAAAACGCCAAAGCCAAATCTCCTTAATTCTAAACATAAAAACTATTCTCGTTATTCCAAGGCTTGAGACACCAATTCTGGGCTCTGTAAACATGAACTCTTAATAACTGAAAGCACAGTCCCGTGAAAACGCCACCCGAAGTACCCGGTCTTGTAAACATTACCAGTATTTTCATCATTTCACAGCTTTCCACTGGAAACCTCCGTGATTGAATTCGTCAGTAAATGTAGTAAGAATCTATTTACGTGTACTTGAGGTGTTTATTAAACGTTCTTAATCATTTCTGGGAACTCTCTTTGTGTATTTTAACAGTTTTACCACAATTAGACAGATTTCTTAGAAGTATTTCCTGGAACCGTCACCATTTTAAATGATACACACACAAAAAAGCCGAAGCCAATCCTCCTAAATTGTAAACATAAACGCTATTCTCCTCATTCCAAGGCTTTAGACACCAATTCTGATCTCTGTAAACATGAACTCGTAATAATTGTAAGCACAGTCCCTTGAAAACGCCACCAGAAGTATCCGTACTTGTAAACATTACCAGTATTTTCGTCATTTCACAGCTTTCCACTCGAAACCTCCGTGATTGATTTCGACAGTAAATGTAGTAAGAATCTATTTACGTGTACTTGAAATGTTTCTTACACGTTCTTAATCACTTCTGGGTACTTTCATTGTGTATTTTAACAGTTTTACCACAATTGGACAGTTTGCTTAGAAGTATTTACTGGAACCGTCACCATTTTAACTGATTCACACAAAAAACACGCCAAAGCCAATCCTCCTAAATTGTAAACATATACACTATTCTCCTCATTCCAAGGCTTTAGACACCAATTCTGAGCTCTGTAAACATGAACTCGTAATAATTGAAAGTACAGTCCCGTGAAAACGCCACCCGAAGTACCCGGACTTGTAAACATTACCAGTATTTTCGTCATTTCACAGCTTTCCACTGGAAACCTCCGTGATTGAATTCGACAGTAAATGTAGTAAGAATCTATTTACGTGTACTTGAGGTGTTTATTAAACGTTCTTAATCATTTCTGGGAACTCTCATTGTGTATTTTAACAGTTTTACCACAATTAGACAGTTTGCTTAGAAGTATTTACTGGAACCGTCACCATTTTGAATGATACACACACAAAAAAGCCGAAGCCAATCCTCCTAAATTGTAAACATAAACGCTATTCTCCTCATTCCAAGGCTTTAGACACCAATTCTGAGCTCTGTAAACATGAACTCGTAATAATTGAAAGTACAGTCCCGTGAAAACGCCACCCGAAGTACCCGGACTTGTAAACATTACCAGTATTTTCGTCATTTCACAGCTTTCCACTGGAAACCTCCGTGATTGAATTCGACAGTAAATGTAGTAAGAATCTATTTACGTGTACTTGAGATGTTTATTACACGTTTTTAATCATTTCTGGGAACTCTCATTGTGTATTTTAATAGTTTTACCACAATTAGACAGTTTGCTTAGAACTGTTTACTGGAAGCGCCACCATTTTAACTGATTCACACAAAAAAAACGCCAAAGCCAAATCTCCTTAATTCTAAACATAAAAACTATTCTCGTTATTCCAAGGCTTGAGACACCAATTCTGGGCTCTGTAAACATGAACTCTTAATAACTGAAAGCACAGTCCCGTGAAAACGCCACCCGAAGTACCCGGTCTTGTAAACATTACCAGTATTTTCATCATTTCACAGCTTTCCACTGGAAACCTCCGTGATTGAATTCGTCAGTAAATGTAGTAAGAATCTATTTACGTGTACTTGAGGTGTTTATTAAACGTTCTTAATCATTTCTGGGAACTCTCTTTGTGTATTTTAACAGTTTTACCACAATTAGACAGATTTCTTAGAAGTATTTCCTGGAACCGTCACCATTTTAAATGATACACACACAAAAAAGCCGAAGCCAATCCTCCTAAATTGTAAACATAAACGCTATTCTCCTCATTCCAAGGCTTTAGACACCAATTCTGATCTCTGTAAACATGAACTCGTAATAATTGTAAGCACAGTCCCTTGAAAACGCCACCAGAAGTATCCGTACTTGTAAACATTACCAGTATTTTCGTCATTTCACAGCTTTCCACTCGAAACCTCCGTGATTGATTTCGACAGTAAATGTAGTAAGAATCTATTTACGTGTACTTGAAATGTTTCTTACACGTTCTTAATCACTTCTGGGTACTTTCATTGTGTATTTTAACAGTTTTACCACAATTGGACAGTTTGCTTAGAAGTATTTACTGGAACCGTCACCATTTTAACTGATTCACACAAAAAACACGCCAAAGCCAATCCTCCTAAATTGTAAACATATACACTATTCTCCTCATTCCAAGGCTTTAGACACCAATTCTGAGCTCTGTAAACATGAACTCGTAATAATTGAAAGTACAGTCCCGTGAAAACGCCACCCGAAGTACCCGGACTTGTAAACATTACCAGTATTTTCGTCATTTCACAGCTTTCCACTGGAAACCTCCGTGATTGAATTCGACAGTAAATGTAGTAAGAATCTATTTACGTGTACTTGAGGTGTTTATTAAACGTTCTTAATCATTTCTGGGAAATATCATTGTGTATTTTAACAGTTTTACCACAATTAGACAGTTTGCTTAGAAGTATTTACTGGAACCGTCACCATTTTGAATGATACACACACAAAAAAGCCGAAGCCAATCCTCCTAAATTGTAAACATAAATGCTATTCTCCTCATTCCAAGGCTTTAGACACCAATTCTGAGCTCTGTAAACATGAACTCGTAATAATTGAAAGTACAGTCCCGTGAAAACGCCACCCGAAGTACCCGGACTTGTAAACATTACCAGTATTTTCGTCATTTCACAGCTTTCCACTGGAAACCTCCGTGATTGAATTCGACAGTAAATGTAGTAAGAATCTATTTACGTGTACTTGAGGTGTTTATTAAACGTTCTTAATCATTTCTGGGAAATATCATTGTGTATTTTAACAGTTTTACCACAATTAGACAGTTTGCTTAGAAGTATTTACAGGAACCATCACCATTTTGAATGATACACACAAAAAAGCCGAAGCCAATCCTCCTAAATTGTAAACATAAACGCTATTCTCCTCATTCCAAGGCTTTAGACACCAATTCTGATCTCTGTAAACATGAACTCGTCATAATTGTAAGCACAGTCCCGTGAAAACGCCACCAGAAGTATCCGTACTTGTAAACATTACCAGTATTTTCGTCATTTCACAGCTTTCCACTCGAAACCTCCGTGATTGAATTCGACAGTAAAGGTAGTAAGAATCTATTTATGTGTACTTGAAATGTTTCTTACACGTGCTTAATCACTTCTGGGTACTTTCATTGTGTATTTTAACAGTTTTACCACAATTAGACAGTTTGCTTAGAAGTATTTACTGGAACCGACACCATTTTAACTGATTCACACAAAAAACACGCCAAAGCCAATCCTCCTAAATTGTAAACATATACACTATTCTCCTCATTCCAAGGCTTTAGACACCAATTCTGAGCTCTGTAAACATGAACTCGTAATAATTGAAAGTACAGTCCCGTGAAAACGCCACCCGAAGTACCCGGACTTGTAAACATTACCAGTATTTTCGTCATTTCACAGCTTTCCACTGGAAACCTCCGTGATTGAATTCGACAGTAAATGTAGTAAGAATCTATTTACGTGTACTTGAGGTGTTTATTAAACGGTCTTAATCATTTCTGGGAAATATCATTGTGTATTTTAACAGTTTTACCACAATTAGACAGTTGCTTAGAAGTATTTACTGGAACCGTCACCATTTTGAATGATACACACAAAAAAAGCCGAAGCCAATCCTCCTAAATTGTAAACATAAACACTATTCTCCTCATTCCAAGGCTTTAGACACCAATTCTGAGCTCTGTAAACATGAACTCGTAATAATTGTAAGCACAGTCCCGTGAAAACGCCACCGGAAGTACCCGTACTTGTAAACATGAACAGTATTTGCGTCATTTCACAGCTTTCCACTGGAAACCTCCGTGATTGAATTCGACAGTAAATGTGGTAGGAATCTATTTACGTGTACTTGAGATGTTTATTACACGTTCTTAATCATTTCTGGGAACTATCATTGTGTATTTCAACATTTTTACCACAATTAGACAGTTTGCTTAGAAGTATTTCCTGGAACAGTCACCATTTTGAATGATACACACAAAAAAAGCCGAAGCCAATCCTCCTACATTGTAAACATAAACACTATTCTCCTCATTCCAAGGCTTTAGACACCAATTCTGATCTCTGTAAACATGAACTCGTAATAATTGTAAGCACAGTCCCGTGAAAACGCCACCAGAAGTACCCGTACTTGTAAACATCACCAGTATTTTCGTCATTTCACAGCTTTCCACTTGAAACCTCGGTGATTGAATTCGACAGTAAATGTAGTAAGAATCTATTTACGTGTACTTGAGATGTTTATTACACGTTTTTAATCATTTCTGGGAACTCTCATTGTGTATTTTAATAGTTTTACCACAATTAGACAGTTTGCTTAGAACTGTTTACTGGAACCGCCACCATTTTAACTGATTCACACAAAAAAAACGCCAAAGCCAAATCTCCTAAATTCTAAACATAAAAACTATTCTCGTTATTCCAAGGCTTTAGACACCAATTCTGGGCTCTGTAAACATGAACTCTTAATAACTGAAAGCACAGTCCCATGAAAACGCCACCCGAAGTACCCTGACTTGAAAACATTACCAGTATTTTCGACATTTCACAGCTTTCCACTGGAAACCTCCGTGATTGAATTCGTCAGTAAATGTAGTAAGAATCTATTTACGTTACTTGAAATGTTTATTTCACGTTCTTAATCATTTCTGGGAACTCTCATTGTGTATTTTAACAGTTTTAACACAATTAGACAGTTTGCTTAGAAGTGTTTACTGGAACCGCCACCATTTTAACTGATTCACACAAAAAAAACGCCAAAGCCAATCCTCCTAAATTCTAAACATAAAAATTATTCTCGTTATTCCAAGGCTTGAGACACCAATTCTGGGCTCTGTAAACATGAACTCTTAATAACTGAAAGCACAGTCCCGTGAAAACGCCACCCGAATTACCGGGTCTTGTAAACATTACCAGTATTTTCATCATTTCACAGCTTTCCACTGGAAACCTCCGTGATTGAATTCGTCAGTAAATGTAGTAAGAATCTATTTACGTGTACTTGAGGTGTTTATTAAACGTTCTTAATCATTTCTGGGAACTCTCTTTGTGTATTTTAACAGTTTTACCACAATTAGACAGATTTCTTAGAAGTATTTCCTGGAACCGTCACCATTTTAAATGATACACACACAAAAAAGCCGAAGCCAATCCTCCTAAATTGTAAACATAAACGCTATTCTCCTCATTCCAAGGCTTTAGACACCAATTCTGATCTCTGTAAACATGAACTCGTAATAATTGTAAGCACAGTCCCGTGAAAACGCCACCAGAAGTACCCGTACTTGTAAACATTACCAGTATTTTCGTCATTTCACAGCTTTCCACTCGAAACCTCCGTGATTGAATTCGACAGTAAATGTAGTAAGAATCTATTTACGTTACTTGAAATGTTTATTACACGTTCTTAATCATTTCTGGGAACTCTCATTGTGTATTTTAACAGTTTTAACACAATTAGACAGTTTGCTTAGAAGTGTTTACTGGAACTGCCACCATTTTAACTGATTCACACAAAAAAAACGCCAAAGCCAATCCTCCTAAATTCTAAACATAAAAATTATTCTCGTTATTCCAAGGCTTTAGACACCAATTCTGAGCTCTGTAAACATGAACTCGTAATAATTGTAAGCACAGTCCCGTGAAAACGCCACCGAAAGTACCCGGACTTGTAAACATTACCAGTATTTTCGTCATTTCACAGCTTTCCACTTGAAACCTCGGTGATTGAATTCGACAGTAAATGTAGTAAGAATCTATTTACGTGTACTTGAGGTGTTTATTAAATGTTCTTAATCATTTCTGGGATCTCTCATTGTGTATTTTAACAGTTTTACCACAATTAGACAGTTTGCTTAGAAGTATTTACTGGAACCGCCACCATTTTAACTGATTCACACAAAAATAGCCAAAGCCAATCATCCTAAATTGTAAACATAAACACTATGCTCCTCATTCCAAGGCTTTAGACACCAATTCTGAGCTCTGTAAACATGAACTCGTAATAATTGTAAGCACAGTCCCGTGAAAACGCCACCAGAAGTACCCGTACTTGTAAGCATTACCAGTATTTTCGTCATTTCACAGCTTTCCACTGGAAACCTCCGTGATTGAATTCGACAGTAAATGTAGTAAGAATCTATTTACGTGTACTTGAGATGTTTATTACACGTTTTTAATCATTTCTGGGAACTCTCATTGTGTATTTTAATAGTTTTACCACAATTAGACAGTTTGCTTAGAACTGTTTACTGGAACCGCCACCATTTTAACTGATTCACACAAAAAAAACGCCAAAGCCAAATCTCCTTAATTCTAAACATAAAAACTATTCTCGTTATTCCAAGGCTTGAGACACCAATTCTGGGCTCTGTAAACATGAACTCTTAATAACTGAAAGCACAGTCCCGTGAAAACGCCACCTGAATTACCGGGTCTTGTAAACATTACCAGTATTTTCATCATTTCACAGCTTTCCACTGGAAACCTCCGTGATTGAATTCGTCAGTAAATGTAGTAAGAATCTATTTACGTGTACTTGAGGTGTTTATTAAACGTTCTTAATCATTTCTGGGAACTCTCTTTGTGTATTTTAACAGTTTTACCACAATTAGACAGATTTCTTAGAAGTATTTCCTGGAACCGTCACCATTTTAAATGATACACACACAAAAAAGCCGAAGCCAATCCTCCTAAATTGTAAACATAAACGCTATTCTCCTCATTCCAAGGCTTTAGACACCAATTCTGATCTCTGTAAACATGAACTCGTAATAATTGTAAGCACAGTCCCGTGAAAACGCCACCAGAAGTACCCGTACTTGTAAACATTACCAGTATTTTCATCATTTCACAGCTTTCCACTCGAAACCTCCGTGATTGATTTCGACAGTAAATGTAGTAAGAATCTATTTACGTGTACTTGAAATGTTTATTACACGTTCTTAATCACTTCTGGGAACTTTCATTGTGTATTTTAACAGTTTTACCACAATTAGACAGTTTGCTTAGAAGTATTTACTGGAACCGACACCATTTTAACTGATTCACACAAAAAACACGCCAAAGCCAATCCTCCTAAATTGTAAACATATACACTATTCTCCTCATTCCAAGGCTTTAGACACCAATTCTGGGCTCTGTAAACATGAACTCTTAATAACTGAAAGCACAGTCCCATGAAAACGCCACCCGAAGTACCCTGACTTGTAAACATTACCAGTATTTTCGACATTTCACAGCTTTCCACTGGAAACCTCCGTGATTGAATTCGTCAGTAAATGTAGTAAGAATCTATTTACGTTACTTGAAATGTTTATTACACGTTCTTAATCATTTCTGGGAACTCTCATTGTGTATTTTAACAGTTTTAACACAATTAGACAGTTTGCTTAGAAGTGTTTACTGGAACCGCCACCATTTTAACTGATTCACACAAAAAAAACGCCAAAGCCAATCCTCCTAAATTCTAAACATAAAAATTATTCTCGTTATTCCAAGGCTTGAGACACCAATTCTGGGCTCTGTAAACATGAACTCTTAATAACTGAAAGCACAGTCCCGTGAAAACGCCACCCGAATTACCGGGTCTTGTAAACATTACCAGTATTTTCATCATTTCACAGCTTTCCACTGGAAACCTCCGTGATTGAATTCGTCAGTAAATGTAGTAAGAATCTATTTACGTGTACGTGAGGTGTTTATTAAACGTTCTTAATCATTTCTGGGAACTCTCTTTGTGTATTTTAACAGTTTTACCACAATTAGACAGATTTCTTAGAAGTATTTCCTGGAACCGTCACCATTTTAAATGATACACACACAAAAAAGCCGAAGCCAATCCTCCTAAATTGTAAACATAAACGCTATTCTCCTCATTCCAAGGCTTTAGACACCAATTCTGATCTCTGTAAACATGAACTCGTAATAATTGTAAGCACAGTCCCGTGAAAACGCCACCAGAAGTACCCGTACTTGTAAACATTACCAGTATTTTCGTCATTTCACAGCTTTCCACTCGAAACCTCCGTGATTGAATTCGACAGTAAATGTAGTAAGAATCTATTTACGTTACTTGAAATGTTTATTACACGTTCTTAATCATTTCTGGGAACTCTCATTGTGTATTTTAACAGTTTTAACACAATTAGACAGTTTGCTTAGAAGTGTTTACTGGAACTGCCACCATTTTAACTGATTCACACAAAAAAAACGCCAAAGCCAATCCTCCTAAATTCTAAACATAAAAATTATTCTCGTTATTCCAAGGCTTTAGACACCAATTCTGAGCTCTGTAAACATGAACTCGTAATAATTGTAAGCACAGTCCCGTGAAAACGCCACCGAAAGTACCCGTACTTGTAAACATTACCAGTATTTTCGTCATTTCACAGCTTTCCACTTGAAACCTCGGTGATTGAATTCGACAGTAAATGTAGTAAGAATCTATTTACGTGTACTTGAGGTGTTTATTAAACGTTCTTAATCATTTCTGGGAACTCTCATTGTGTATTTTAACAGTTTTACCACAATTAGACAGTTTGCTTAGAAGTATTTACTGGAACCGCCACCATTTTAACTGATTCACACAAAAATAGCCAAAGCCAATCATCCTAAATTGTAAACATAAACACTATGCTCCTCATTCCAAGGCTTTAGACACCAATTCTGATCTCTGTAAACATGAACTCGTAATAATTGTAAGCACAGTCCCGTGAAAACGCCACCAGAAGTACCCGTACTTGTAAACATTACCAGTATTTTCATCATTTCACAGCTTTCCACTCGAAACCTCCGTGATTGATTTCGACAGTAAATGTAGTAAGAATCTATTTACGTGTACTTGAAATGTTTATTACACGTTCTTAATCACTTCTGGGAACTTTCATTGTGTATTTTAACAGTTTTACCACAATTAGACAGTTTGCTTAGAAGTATTTACTGGAACCGACACCATTTTAACTGATTCACACAAAAAACACGCCAAAGCCAATCCTCCTAAATTGTAAACATATACACTATTCTCCTCATTCCAAGGCTTTAGACACCAATTCTGGGCTCTGTAAACATGAACTCTTAATAACTGAAAGCACAGTCCCATGAAAACGCCACCCGAAGTACCCTGACTTGTAAACATTACCAGTATTTTCGACATTTCACAGCTTTCCACTGGAAACCTCCGTGATTGAATTCGTCAGTAAATGTAGTAAGAATCTATTTACGTTACTTGAAATGTTTATTACACGTTCTTAATCATTTCTGGGAACTCTCATTGTGTATTTTAACAGTTTTAACACAATTAGACAGTTTGCTTAGAAGTGTTTACTGGAACCGCCACCATTTTAACTGATTCACACAAAAAAAACGCCAAAGCCAATCCTCCTAAATTCTAAACATAAAAATTATTCTCGTTATTCCAAGGCTTGAGACACCAATTCTGGGCTCTGTAAACATGAACTCTTAATAACTGAAAGCACAGTCCCGTGAAAACGCCACCCGAATTACCGGGTCTTGTAAACATTACCAGTATTTTCATCATTTCACAGCTTTCCACTGGAAACCTCCGTGATTGAATTCGTCGGTAAATGTAGTAAGAATCTATTTACGTGTACTTGAGGTGTTTATTAAACGTTCTTAATCATTTCTGGGAACTCTCTTTGTGTATTTTAACAGTTTTACCACAATTAGACAGATTTCTTAGAAGTATTTCCTGGAACCGTCACCATTTTAAATGATACACACACAAAAAAGCCGAAGCCAATCCTCCTAAATTGTAAACATAAACGCTATTCTCCTCATTCCAAGGCTTTAGACACCAATTCTGATCTCTGTAAACATGAACTCGTAATAATTGTAAGCACAGTCCCGTGAAAACGCCACCAGAAGTACCCGTACTTGTAAACATTACCAGTATTTTCGTCATTTCACAGCTTTCCACTCGAAACCTCCGTGATTGAATTCGACAGTAAATGTAGTAAGAATCTATTTACGTTACTTGAAATGTTTATTACACGTTCTTAATCATTTCTGGGAACTCTCATTGTGTATTTTAACAGTTTTAACACAATTAGACAGTTTGCTTAGAAGTGTTTACTGGAACTGCCACCATTTTAACTGATTCACACAAAAAAAACGCCAAAGCCAATCCTCCTAAATTCTAAACATAAAAATTATTCTCGTTATTCCAAGGCTTTAGACACCAATTCTGAGCTCTGTAAACATGAACTCGTAATAATTGTAAGCACAGTCCCGTGAAAACGCCACCGGAAGTACCCGTACTTGTAAACATTACCAGTATTTTCCACATTTCACAGCTTTCCACTGGAAACCTCCGTGATTGAATTCGTCAGTAAATGTAGTAAGAATCTATTTACGTGTACTTGAGGTGTTTATTAAACGTTCTTAATCATTTCTGGGAACTCTCATTGTGTATTTTAACAGTTTTACCACAATTAGACAGTTTGCTTAGAAGTATTTACTGGAACCGCCACCATTTTAACTGATTCACACAAAAATAGCCAAAGCCAATCATCCTAAATTGTAAACATAAACACTATGCTCCTCATTCCAAGGCTTTAGACACCAATTCTGAGCTCTGTAAACATGAACTCGTAATAATTGTAAGCACAGTCCCGTGAAAACGCCACCAGAAGTACCCGTACTTGTAAGCATTACCAGTATTTTCGTCATTTCACAGCTTTCCACTGGAAACCTCCGTGATTGAATTCGACAGTAAATGTAGTAAGAATTTATTTACGTGTACTTGAGATGTTTATTACACGTTTTTAATCATTTCTGGGAACTCTCATTGTGTATTTTAATAGTTTTACCACAATTAGACAGTTTGCTTAGAACTGTTTACTGGAACCGCCACCATTTTAACTGATTCACACAAAAAAAACGCCAAAGCCAAATCTCCTTAATTCTAAACATAAAAACTATTCTCGTTATTCCAAGGCTTGAGACACCAATTCTGGGCTCTGTAAACATGAACTCTTAATAACTGAAAGCACAGTCCCGTGAAAACGCCACCTGAATTACCGGGTCTTGTAAACATTACCAGTATTTTCATCATTTCACAGCTTTCCACTGGAAACCTCCGTGATTGAATTCGTCAGTAAATGTAGTAAGAATCTATTTACGTGTACTTGAGGTGTTTATTAAACGTTCTTAATCATTTCTGGGAACTCTCTTTGTGTATTTTAACAGTTTTACCACAATTAGACAGATTTCTTAGAAGTATTTCCTGGAACCGTCACCATTTTAAATGATACACACACAAAAAAGCCGAAGCCAATCCTCCTAAATTGTAAACATAAACGCTATTCTCCTCATTCCAAGGCTTTAGACACCAATTCTGATCTCTGTAAACATGAACTCGTAATAATTGTAAGCACAGTCCCGTGAAAACGCCACCAGAAGTACCCGTACTTGTAAACATTACCAGTATTTTCATCATTTCACAGCTTTCCACTCGAAACCTCCGTGATTGATTTCGACAGTAAATGTAGTAAGAATCTATTTACGTGTACTTGAAATGTTTATTACACGTTCTTAATCACTTCTGGGAACTTTCATTGTGTATTTTAACAGTTTTACCACAATTAGACAGTTTGCTTAGAAGTATTTACTGGAACCGACACCATTTTAACTGATTCACACAAAAAACACGCCAAAGCCAATCCTCCTAAATTGTAAACATATACACTATTGTCCTCATTCCAAGGCTTTAGACACCAATTCTGAGCTCTGTAAACATGAACTCGTAATAATTGAAAGTACAGTCCCGTGAAAACGCCACCCGAAGTACCCGGACTTGTAAACATTACCAGTATTTTCGTCATTTCACAGCTTTCCACTGGAAACCTCCGTGATTGAATTCGACAGTAAATGTAGTAAGAATCTATTTACGTGTACTTGAGGTGTTTATTAAACGTTCTTAATCATTTCTGGGAAATATCATTGTGTATTTTAACAGTTTTACCACAATTAGACAGTTTGCTTAGAAGTATTTACTGGAACCGTCACCATTTTGAATGATACACACACAAAAAAGCCGAAGCCAATCCTCCTAAATTGTAAACATAAACACTATTCTCCTCATTCCAAGGCTTTAGACACCAATTCTGATCTCTGTAAACATGAACTCGTCATAATTGTAAGCACAGTCCCGTGAAAACGCCACCAGAAGTATCCGTACTTGTAAACATTACCAGTATTTTCGTCATTTCACAGCTTTCCACTCGAAACCTCCGTGATTGAATTCGACAGTAAAGGTAGTAAGAATCTATTTATGTGTACTTGAAATGTTTCTTACACATTCTTAATCACTTCTGGGTACTTTCATTGTGTATTTTAACAGTTTTACCACAATTGGACAGTTTGCTTAGAAGTATTTACTGGAACCGACACCATTTTAACTGATTCACACAAAAAACACGCCAAAGCCAATCCTCCTAAATTGTAAACATATACACTATTCTCCTCATTCCAAGGCTTTAGACACCAATTCTGAGCTCTGTAAACATGAACTCGTAATAATTGAAAGTACAGTCCCGTGAAAACGCCACCCGAAGTACCCGGACTTGTAATCATTACCAGTATTTTCGTCATTTCACAGCTTTCCACTGGAAACCTCCGTGATTGAATTCGACAGTAAATGTAGTAAGAATCTATTTACGTGTACTTGAGATGTTTATTACACGTTTTTAATCATTTCTGGGAACTCTCATTGTGTATTTTAATAGTTTTACCACAATTAGACAGTTTGCTTAGAACTGTTTACTGGAACCGCCACCATTTTAACTGATTCACACAAAAAAAACGCCAAAGCCAAATCTCCTTAATTCTAAACATAAAAACTATTCTCGTTATTCCAAGGCTTGAGACACCAATTCTGGGCTCTGTAAACATGAACTCTTAATAACTGAAAGCACAGTCCCGTGAAAACGCCACCCGAAGTACCCGGTCTTGTAAACATTACCAGTATTTTCATCATTTCACAGCTTTCCACTGGAAACCTCCGTGATTGAATTCGTCAGTAAATGTAGTAAGAATCTATTTACGTGTACTTGAGGTGTTTATTAAACGTTCTTAATCATTTCTGGGAACTCTCTTTGTGTATTTTAACAGTTTTACCACAATTAGACAGATTTCTTAGAAGTATTTCCTGGAACCGTCACCATTTTAAATGATACACACACAAAAAAGCCGAAGCCAATCCTCCTAAATTGTAAACATAAACGCTATTCTCCTCATTCCAAGGCTTTAGACACCAATTCTGATCTCTGTAAACATGAACTCGTAATAATTGTAAGCACAGTCCCTTGAAAACGCCACCAGAAGTACCCGTACTTGTAAACATTACCAGTATTTTCGTCATTTCACAGCTTTCCACTCGAAACCTCCGTGATTGATTTCGACAGTAAATGTAGTAAGAATCTATTTACGTGTACTTGAAATGTTTCTTACACGTTCTTAATCACTTCTGGGTACTTTCATTGTGTATTTTAACAGTTTTACCACAATTGGACAGTTTGCTTAGAAGTATTTACTGGAACCGTCACCATTTTAACTGATTCACACAAAAAACACGCCAAAGCCAATCCTCCTAAATTGTAAACATATACACTATTCTCCTCATTCCAAGGCTTTAGACACCAATTCTGAGCTCTGTAAACATGAACTCGTAATAATTGAAAGTACAGTCCCGTGAAAACGCCACCCGAAGTACCCGGACTTGTAAACATTACCAGTATTTTCGTCATTTCACAGCTTTCCACTGGAAACCTCCGTGATTGAATTCGACAGTAAATGTAGTAAGAATCTATTTACGTGTACTTGAGGTGTTTATTAAACGTTCTTAATCATTTCTGGGAAATATCATTGTGTATTTTAACAGTTTTACCACAATTAGACAGTTTGCTTAGAAGTATTTACTGGAACCGTCACCATTTTGAATGATACACACACAAAAAAGCCGAAGCCAATCCTCCTAAATTGTAAACATAAACGCTATTCTCCTCATTCCAAGGCTTTAGACACCAATTCTGAGCTCTGTAAACATGAACTCGTAATAATTGAAAGTACAGTCCCGTGAAAACGCCACCCGAAGTACCCGGACTTGTAAACATTACCAGTATTTTCGTCATTTCACAGCTTTCCACTGGAAACCTCCGTGATTGAATTCGACAGTAAATGTAGTAAGAATCTATTTACGTGTACTTGAGGTGTTTATTAAACGTTCTTAATCATTTCTGGGAAATATCATTGTGTATTTTAACAGTTTTACCACAATTAGACAGTTTGCTTAGAAGTATTTACAGGAACCGTCACCATTTTGAATGATACACACACAAAAAAGCCGAAGCCAATCCTCCTAAATTGTAAACATAAACGCTATTCTCCTCATTCCAAGGCTTTAGACACCAATTCTGATCTCTGTAAACATGAACTCGTCATAATTGTAAGCACAGTCCCGTGAAAACGCCACCAGAAGTATCCGTACTTGTAAACATTACCAGTATTTTCGTCATTTCACAGCTTTCCACTCGAAACCTCCGTGATTGAATTCGACAGTAAAGGTAGTAAGAATCTATTTATGTGTACTTGAAATGTTTCTTACACGTTCTTAATCACTTCTGGGTACTTTCATTGTGTATTTTAACAGTTTTACCACAATTGGACAGTTTGCTTAGAAGTATTTACTGGAACCGACACCATTTTAACTGATTCACACAAAAAACACGCCAAAGCCAATCCTCCTAAATTGTAAACATATACACTATTCTCCTCATTCCAAGGCTTTAGACACCAATTCTGAGCTCTGTAAACATGAACTCGTAATAATTGAAAGTACAGTCCCGTGAAAACGCCACCCGAAGTACCCGGACTTGTAAACATTACCAGTATTTTCGTCATTTCACAGCTTTCCACTGGAAACCTCCGTGATTGAATTCGACAGTAAATGTAGTAAGAATCTATTTACGTGTACTTGAGATGTTTATTACACGTTTTTAATCATTTCTGGGAACTCTCATTGTGTATTTTAATAGTTTTACCACAATTAGACAGTTTGCTTAGAACTGTTTACTGGAAGCGCCACCATTTTAACTGATTCACACAAAAAAAACGCCAAAGCCAAATCTCCTTAATTCTAAACATAAAAACTATTCTCGTTATTCCAAGGCTTGAGACACCACTTCTGGGCTCTGTAAACATGAACTCTTAATAACTGAAAGCACAGTCCCGTGAAAACGCCACCCGAAGTACCCGGTCTTGTAAACATTACCAGTATTTTCATCATTTCACAGCTTTCCACTGGAAACCTCCGTGATTGAATTCGTCAGTAAATGTAGTAAGAATCTATTTACGTGTACTTGAGGTGTTTATTAAACGTTCTTAATCATTTCTGGGAACTCTCTTTGTGTATTTTAACAGTTTTACCACAATTAGACAGATTTCTTAGAAGTATTTCCTGGAACCGTCACCATTTTAAATGATACACACACAAAAAAGCCGAAGCCAATCCTCCTAAATTGTAAACATAAACGCTATTCTCCTCATTCCAAGGCTTTAGACACCAATTCTGATCTCTGTAAACATGAACTCGTAATAATTGTAAGCACAGTCCCGTGAAAACGCCACCAGAAGTATCCGTACTTGTAAACATTACCAGTATTTTCGTCATTTCACAGCTTTCCACTCGAAACCTCCGTGATTGAATTCGACAGTAAAGGTAGTAAGAATCTATTTATGTGTACTTGAAATGTTTCTTACACGTTCTTAATCACTTCTGGGTACTTTCATTGTGTATTTTAACAGTTTTACCACAATTGGACAGTTTGCTTAGAAGTATTTACTGGAACCGACACCATTTTAACTGATTCACACAAAAAACACGCCAAAGCCAATCCTCCTAAATTGTAAACATATACACTATTCTCCTCATTCCAAGGCTTTAGACACCAATTCTGAGCTCTGTAAACATGAACTCGTAATAATTGAAAGTACAGTCCCGTGAAAACGCCACCCGAAGTACCCGGACTTGTAAACATTACCAGTATTTTCGTCATTTCACAGCTTTCCACTGGAAACCTCCGTGATTGAATTCGACAGTAAATGTAGTAAGAATCTATTTACGTGTACTTGAGATGTTTATTACACGTTTTTAATCATTTCTGGGAACTCTCATTGTGTATTTTAATAGTTTTACCACAATTAGACAGTTTGCTTAGAACTGTTTACTGGAACCGCCACCATTTTAACTGATTCACACAAAAAAAACGCCAAAGCCAAATCTCCTTAATTCTAAACATAAAAACTATTCTCGTTATTCCAAGGCTTGAGACACCAATTCTGGGCTCTGTAAACATGAACTCTTAATAACTGAAAGCACAGTCCCGTGAAAACGCCACCCGAAGTACCCGGTCTTGTAAACATTACCAGTATTTTCATCATTTCACAGCTTTCCACTGGAAACCTCCGTGATTGAATTCGTCAGTAAATGTAGTAAGAATCTATTTACGTGTACTTGAGGTGTTTATTAAACGTTCTTAATCATTTCTGGGAACTCTCTTTGTGTATTTTAACAGTTTTACCACAATTAGACAGATTTCTTAGAAGTATTTCCTGGAACCGTCACCATTTTAAATGATACACACACAAAAAAGCCGAAGCCAATCCTCCTAAATTGTAAACATAAACGCTATTCTCCTCATTCCAAGGCTTTAGACACCAATTCTGATCTCTGTAAACATGAACTCGTAATAATTGTAAGCACAGTCCCTTGAAAACGCCACCAGAAGTACCCGTACTTGTAAACATTACCAGTATTTTCGTCATTTCACAGCTTTCCACTCGAAACCTCCGTGATTGATTTCGACAGTAAATGTAGTAAGAATCTATTTACGTGTACTTGAAATGTTTCTTACACGTTCTTAATCACTTCTGGGTACTTTCATTGTGTATTTTAACAGTTTTACCACAATTGGACAGTTTGCTTAGAAGTATTTACTGGAACCGTCACCATTTTAACTGATTCACACAAAAAACACGCCAAAGCCAATCCTCCTAAATTGTAAACATATACACTATTCTCCTCATTCCAAGGCTTTAGACACCAATTCTGAGCTCTGTAAACATGAACTCGTAATAATTGAAAGTACAGTCCCGTGAAAACGCCACCCGAAGTACCCGGACTTGTAAACATTACCAGTATTTTCGTCATTTCACAGCTTTCCACTGGAAACCTCCGTGATTGAATTCGACAGTAAATGTAGTAAGAATCTATTTACGTGTACTTGAGGTGTTTATTAAACGTTCTTAATCATTTCTGGGAAATATCATTTTGTATTTTAACAGTTTTACCACAATTAGACAGTTTGCTTAGAAGTATTTACTGGAACCGTCACCATTTTGAATGATACACACAAAAAAAGCCGAAGCCAATCCTCCTAAATTGTAAACATAAACGCTATTCTCCTCATTCCAAGGCTTTAGACACCAATTCTGAGCTCTGTAAACATGAACTCGTAATAATTGAAAGTACAGTCCCGTGAAAACGCCACCCGAAGTACCCGGACTTGTAAACATTACCAGTATTTTCGTCATTTCACAGCTTTCCACTGGAAACCTCCGTGATTGAATTCGACAGTAAATGTAGTAAGAATCTATTTACGTGTACTTGAGGTGTTTATTAAACGTTCTTAATCATTTCTGGGAAATATCATTTTGTATTTTAACAGTTTTACCACAATTAGACAGTTTGCTTAGAAGTATTTACTGGAACCGTCACCATTTTGAATGATACACACAAAAAAAGCCGAAGCCAATCCTCCTAAATTGTAAACATAAACGCTATTCTCCTCATTCCAAGGCTTTAGACACCAATTCTGAGCTCTGTAAACATGAACTCGTAATAATTGAAAGTACAGTCCCGTGAAAACGCCACCCGAAGTACCCGGACTTGTAAACATTACCAGTATTTTCGTCATTTCACAGCTTTCCACTGGAAACCTCCGTGATTGAATTCGACAGTAAATGTAGTAAGAATCTATTTACGTGTACTTGAGGTGTTTATTAAACGTTCTTAATCATTTCTGGGAAATATCATTGTGTATTTTAACAGTTTTACCACAATTAGACAGTTTGCTTAGAAGTATTTACAGGAACCGTCACCATTTTGAATGATACACACAAAAAAGCCGAAGCCAATCCTCCTAAATTGTAAACATAAACGCTATTCTCCTCATTCCAAGGCTTTAGACACCAATTCTGATCTCTGTAAACATGAACTCGTCATAATTGTAAGCACAGTCCCGTGAAAACGCCACCAGAAGTATCCGTACTTGTAAACATTACCAGTATTTTCGTCATTTCACAGCTTTCCACTCGAAACCTCCGTGATTGAATTCGACAGTAAAGGTAGTAAGAATCTATTTATGTGTACTTGAAATGTTTCTTACACGTTCTTAATCACTTCTGGGTACTTTCATTGTGTATTTTAACAGTTTTACCACAATTGGACAGTTTGCTTAGAAGTATTTACTGGAACCGACACCATTTTAACTGATTCACACAAAAAACACGCCAAAGCCAATCCTCCTAAATTGTAAACATATACACTATTCTCCTCATTCCAAGGCTTTAGACACCAATTCTGAGCTCTGTAAACATGAACTCGTAATAATTGAAAGTACAGTCCCGTGAAAACGCCACCCGAAGTACCCGGACTTGTAAACATTACCAGTATTTTCGTCATTTCACAGCTTTCCACTGGAAACCTCCGTGATTGAATTCGACAGTAAATGTAGTAAGAATCTATTTACGTGTACTTGAGATGTTTATTACACGTTTTTAATCATTTCTGGGAACTCTCATTGTGTATTTTAATAGTTTTACCACAATTAGACAGTTTGCTTAGAACTGTTTACTGGAACCGCCACCATTTTAACTGATTCACACAAAAAAAACGCCAAAGCCAAATCTCCTTAATTCTAAACATAAAAACTATTCTCGTTATTCCAAGGCTTGAGACACCAATTCTGGGCTCTGTAAACATGAACTCTTAATAACTGAAAGCACAGTCCCGTGAAAACGCCACCCGAAGTACCCGGTCTTGTAAACATTACCAGTATTTTCATCATTTCACAGCTTTCCACTGGAAACCTCCGTGATTGAATTCGTCAGTAAATGTAGTAAGAATCTATTTACGTGTACTTGAGGTGTTTATTAAACGTTCTTAATCATTTCTGGGAACTCTCTTTGTGTATTTTAACAGTTTTACCACAATTAGACAGATTTCTTAGAAGTATTTCCTGGAACCGTCACCATTTTAAATGATACACACACAAAAAAGCCGAAGCCAATCCTCCTAAATTGTAAACATAAACGCTATTCTCCTCATTCCAAGGCTTTAGACACCAATTCTGATCTCTGTAAACATGAACTCGTAATAATTGTAAGCACAGTCCCTTGAAAACGCCACCAGAAGTACCCGTACTTGTAAACATTACCAGTATTTTCGTCATTTCACAGCTTTCCACTCGAAACCTCCGTGATTGATTTCGACAGTAAATGTAGTAAGAATCTATTTACGTGTACTTGAAATGTTTCTTACACGTTCTTAATCACTTCTGGGTACTTTCATTGTGTATTTTAACAGTTTTACCACAATTGGACAGTTTGCTTAGAAGTATTTACTGGAACCGTCACCATTTTAACTGATTCACACAAAAAACACGCCAAAGCCAATCCTCCTAAATTGTAAACATATACACTATTCTCCTCATTCCAAGGCTTTAGACACCAATTCTGAGCTCTGTAAACATGAACTCGTAATAATTGAAAGTACAGTCCCGTGAAAACGCCACCCGAAGTACCCGGACTTGTAAACATTACCAGTATTTTCGTCATTTCACAGCTTTCCACTGGAAACCTCCGTGATTGAATTCGACAGTAAATGTAGTAAGAATCTATTTACGTGTACTTGAGGTGTTTATTAAACGTTCTTAATCATTTCTGGGAAATATCATTTTGTATTTTAACAGTTTTACCACAATTAGACAGTTTGCTTAGAAGTATTTACTGGAACCGTCACCATTTTGAATGATACACACAAAAAAAGCCGAAGCCAATCCTCCTAAATTGTAAACATAAACGCTATTCTCCTCATTCCAAGGCTTTAGACACCAATTCTGAGCTCTGTAAACATGAACTCGTAATAATTGAAAGTACAGTCCCGTGAAAACGCCACCCGAAGTACCCGGACTTGTAAACATTACCAGTATTTTCGTCATTTCACAGCTTTCCACTGGAAACCTCCGTGATTGAATTCGACAGTAAATGTAGTAAGAATCTATTTACGTGTACTTGAGGTGTTTATTAAACGTTCTTAATCATTTCTGGGAAATATCATTTTGTATTTTAACAGTTTTACCACAATTAGACAGTTTGCTTAGAAGTATTTACTGGAACCGTCACCATTTTGAATGATACACACAAAAAAAGCCGAAGCCAATCCTCCTAAATTGTAAACATAAACGCTATTCTCCTCATTCCAAGGCTTTAGACACCAATTCTGAGCTCTGTAAACATGAACTCGTAATAATTGAAAGTACAGTCCCGTGAAAACGCCACCCGAAGTACCCGGACTTGTAAACATTACCAGTATTTTCGTCATTTCACAGCTTTCCACTGGAAACCTCCGTGATTGAATTCGACAGTAAATGTAGTAAGAATCTATTTACGTGTACTTGAGGTGTTTATTAAACGTTCTTAATCATTTCTGGGAAATATCATTGTGTATTTTAACAGTTTTACCACAATTAGACAGTTTGCTTAGAAGTATTTACAGGAACCGTCACCATTTTGAATGATACACACAAAAAAGCCGAAGCCAATCCTCCTAAATTGTAAACATAAACGCTATTCTCCTCATTCCAAGGCTTTAGACACCAATTCTGATCTCTGTAAACATGAACTCGTAATAATTGTAAGCACAGTCCCGTGAAAACGCCACCAGAAGTATCCGTACTTGTAAACATTACCAGTATTTTCGTCATTTCACAGCTTTACACTCGAAACCTCCGTGATTGAATTCGACAGTAAAGGTAGTAAGAATCTATTTATGTGTACTTGAAATGTTTCTTACACGTTCTTAATCACTTCTGGGTACTTTCATTGTGTATTTTAACAGTTTTACCACAATTGGACAGTTTGCTTAGAAGTATTTACTGGAACCGACACCATTTTAACTGATTCACACAAAAAACACGCCAAAGCCAATCCTCCTAAATTGTAAACATATACACTATTCTCCTCATTCCAAGGCTTTAGACACCAATTCTGAGCTCTGTAAACATGAACTCGTAATAATTGAAAGTACAGTCCCGTGAAAACGCCACCCGAAGTACCCGGACTTGTAAACATTACCAGTATTTTCGTCATTTCACAGCTTTCCACTGGAAACCTCCGTGATTGAATTCGACAGTAAATGTAGTAAGAATCTATTTACGTGTACTTGAGATGTTTATTACACGTTTTTAATCATTTCTGGGAACTCTCATTGTGTATTTTAATAGTTTTACCACAATTAGACAGTTTGCTTAGAACTGTTTACTGGAACCGCCACCATTTTAACTGATTCACACAAAAAAAACGCCAAAGCCAAATCTCCTTAATTCTAAACATAAAAACTATTCTCGTTATTCCAAGGCTTGAGACACCAATTCTGGGCTCTGTAAACATGAACTCTTAATAACTGAAAGCACAGTCCCGTGAAAACGCCACCCGAAGTACCCGGTCTTGTAAACATTACCAGTATTTTCATCATTTCACAGCTTTCCACTGGAAACCTCCGTGATTGAATTCGTCAGTAAATGTAGTAAGAATCTATTTACGTGTACTTGAGGTGTTTATTAAACGTTCTTAATCATTTCTGGGAACTCTCTTTGTGTATTTTAACAGTTTTACCACAATTAGACAGATTTCTTAGAAGTATTTCCTGGAACCGTCACCATTTTAAATGATACACACACAAAAAAGCCGAAGCCAATCCTCCTAAATTGTAAACATAAACGCTATTCTCCTCATTCCAAGGCTTTAGACACCAATTCTGATCTCTGTAAACATGAACTCGTAATAATTGTAAGCACAGTCCCTTGAAAACGCCACCAGAAGTACCCGTACTTGTAAACATTACCAGTATTTTCGTCATTTCACAGCTTTCCACTCGAAACCTCCGTGATTGATTTCGACAGTAAATGTAGTAAGAATCTATTTACGTGTACTTGAAATGTTTCTTACACGTTCTTAATCACTTCTGGGTACTTTCATTGTGTATTTTAACAGTTTTACCACAATTGGACAGTTTGCTTAGAAGTATTTACTGGAACCGTCACCATTTTAACTGATTCACACAAAAAACACGCCAAAGCCAATCCTCCTAAATTGTAAACATATACACTATTCTCCTCATTCCAAGGCTTTAGACACCAATTCTGAGCTCTGTAAACATGAACTCGTAATAATTGAAAGTACAGTCCCGTGAAAACGCCACCCGAAGTACCCGGACTTGTAAACATTACCAGTATTTTCGTCATTTCACAGCTTTCCACTGGAAACCTCCGTGATTGAATTCGACAGTAAATGTAGTAAGAATCTATTTACGTGTACTTGAGGTGTTTATTAAACGTTCTTAATCATTTCTGGGAAATATCATTTTGTATTTTAACAGTTTTACCACAATTAGACAGTTTGCTTAGAAGTATTTACTGGAACCGTCACCATTTTGAATGATACACACAAAAAAAGCCGAAGCCAATCCTCCTAAATTGTAAACATAAACGCTATTCTCCTCATTCCAAGGCTTTAGACACCAATTCTGAGCTCTGTAAACATGAACTCGTAATAATTGAAAGTACAGTCCCGTGAAAACGCCACCCGAAGTACCCGGACTTGTAAACATTACCAGTATTTTCGTCATTTCACAGCTTTCCACTGGAAACCTCCGTGATTGAATTCGACAGTAAATGTAGTAAGAATCTATTTACGTGTACTTGAGGTGTTTATTAAACGTTCTTAATCATTTCTGGGAAATATCATTGTGTATTTTAACAGTTTTACCACAATTAGACAGTTTGCTTAGAAGTATTTACAGGAACCGTCACCATTTTGAATGATACACACAAAAAAGCCGAAGCCAATCCTCCTAAATTGTAAACATAAACGCTATTCTCCTCATTCCAAGGCTTTAGACACCAATTCTGATCTCTGTAAACATGAACTCGTCATAATTGTAAGCACAGTCCCGTGAAAACGCCACCAGAAGTATCCGTACTTGTAAACATTACCAGTATTTTCGTCATTTCACAGCTTTCCACTCGAAACCTCCGTGATTGAATTCGACAGTAAAGGTAGTAAGAATCTATTTATGTGTACTTGAAATGTTTCTTACACGTTCTTAATCACTTCTGGGTACTTTCATTGTGTATTTTAACAGTTTTACCACAATTGGACAGTTTGCTTAGAAGTATTTACTGGAACCGACACCATTTTAACTGATTCACACAAAAAACACGCCAAAGCCAATCCTCCTAAATTGTAAACATATACACTATTCTCCTCATTCCAAGGCTTTAGACACCAATTCTGAGCTCTGTAAACATGAACTCGTAATAATTGAAAGTACAGTCCCGTGAAAACGCCACCCGAAGTACCCGGACTTGTAAACACTACCAGTATTTTCGTCATTTCACAGCTTTCCACTGGAAACCTCCGTGATTGAATTCGACAGTAAATGTAGTAAGAATCTATTTACGTGTACTTGAGATGTTTATTACACGTTTTTAATCATTTCTGGGAACTCTCATTGTGTATTTTAATAGTTTTACCACAATTAGACAGTTTGCTTAGAACTGTTTACTGGAAGCGCCACCATTTTAACTGATTCACACAAAAAAAACGCCAAAGCCAAATCTCCTTAATTCTAAACATAAAAACTATTCTCGTTATTCCAAGGCTTGAGACACCACTTCTGGGCTCTGTAAACATGAACTCTTAATAACTGAAAGCACAGTCCCGTGAAAACGCCACCCGAAGTACCCGGTCTTGTAAACATTACCAGTATTTTCATCATTTCACAGCTTTCCACTGGAAACCTCCGTGATTGAATTCGTCAGTAAATGTAGTAAGAATCTATTTACGTGTACTTGAGGTGTTTATTAAACGTTCTTAATCATTTCTGGGAACTCTCTTTGTGTATTTTAACAGTTTTACCACAATTAGACAGATTTCTTAGAAGTATTTCCTGGAACCGTCACCATTTAAATGATACACACACAAAAAAGCCGAAGCCAATCCTCCTAAATTGTAAACATAAACGCTATTCTCCTCATTCCAAGGCTTTAGACACCAATTCTGATCTCTGTAAACATGAACTCGTAATAATTGTAATCACAGTCCCTTGAAAACGCCACCAGAAGTACCCGTACTTGTAAACATTACCAGTATTTTCGTCATTTCACAGCTTTCCACTCGAAACCTCCGTGATTGAATTCGACAGTAAAGGTAGTAAGAATCTATTTATGTGTACTTGAAATGTTTCTTACACGTGCTTAATCACTTCTGGGTACTTTCATTGTGTATTTTAACAGTTTTACCACAATTAGACAGTTTGCTTAGAAGTATTTACTGGAACCGACACCATTTTAACTGATTCACACAAAAAACACGCCAAAGCCAATCCTCCTAAATTGTAAACATATACACTATTCTCCTCATTCCAAGGCTTTAGACACCAATTCTGAGCTCTGTAAACATGAACTCGTAATAATTGAAAGTACAGTCCCGTGAAAACGCCACCCGAAGTACCCGGACTTGTAAACATTACCAGTATTTTCGTCATTTCACAGCTTTCCACTGGAAACCTCCGTGATTGAATTCGACAGTAAATGTAGTAAGAATCTATTTACGTGTACTTGAGGTGTTTATTAAACGGTCTTAATCATTTCTGGGAAATATCATTGTGTATTTCAACAGTTTTACCACAATTAGACAGTTGCTTAGAAGTATTTACTGGAACCGTCACCATTTTGAATGATACACACAAAAAAAGCCGAAGCCAATCCTCCTAAATTGTAAACATAAACACTATTCTCCTCATTCCAAGGCTTTAGACACCAATTCTGAGCTCTGTAAACATGAACTCGTAATAATTGTAAGCACAGTCCCGTGAAAACGCCACCGGAAGTACCCGTACTTGTAAACATGAACAGTATTTGCGTCATTTCACAGCTTTCCACTGGAAACCTCCGTGATTGAATTCGACAGTAAATGTGGTAGGAATCTATTTACGTGTACTTGAGATGTTTATTACACGTTCTTAATCATTTCTGGGAACTATCATTGTGTATTTCAACATTTTTACCACAATTAGACAGTTTGCTTAGAAGTATTTCCTGGAACAGTCACCATTTTGAATGATACACACAAAAAAAGCCGAAGCCAATCCTCCTACATTGTAAACATAAACACTATTCTCCTCATTCCAAGGCTTTAGACACCAATTCTGATCTCTGTAAACATGAACTCGTAATAATTGTAAGCACAGTCCCGTGAAAACGCCACCAGAAGTACCCGTACTTGTAAACATTACCAGTATTTTCGTCATTTCACAGCTTTCCACTTGAAACCTCGGTGATTGAATTCGACAGTAAATGTAGTAAGAATCTATTTACGTGTACTTGAGATGTTTATTACACGTTTTTAATCATTTCTGGGAACTCTCATTGTGTATTTTAATAGTTTTACCACAATTAGACAGTTTGCTTAGAACTGTTTACTGGAACCGCCACCATTTTAACTGATTCACACAAAAAAAACGCCAAAGCCAAATCTCCTAAATTCTAAACATAAAAACTATTCTCGTTATTCCAAGGCTTTAGACACCAATTCTGGGCTCTGTAAACATGAACTCTTAATAACTGAAAGCACAGTCCCATGAAAACGCCACCCGAAGTACCCTGACTTGAAAACATTACCAGTATTTTCGACATTTCACAGCTTTCCACTGGAAACCTCCGTGATTGAATTCGTCAGTAAATGTAGTAAGAATCTATTTACGTTACTTGAAATGTTTATTTCACGTTCTTAATCATTTCTGGGAACTCTCATTGTGTATTTTAACAGTTTTAACACAATTAGACAGTTTGCTTAGAAGTGTTTACTGGAACCGCCACCATTTTAACTGATTCACACAAAAAAAACGCCAAAGCCAATCCTCCTAAATTCTAAACATAAAAATTATTCTCGTTATTCCAAGGCTTGAGACACCAATTCTGGGCTCTGTAAACATGAACTCTTAATAACTGAAAGCACAGTCCCGTGAAAACGCCACCCGAATTACCGGTTCTTGTAAACATTACCAGTATTTTCATCATTTCACAGCTTTCCACTGGAAACCTCCGTGATTGAATTCGTCAGTAAATGTAGTAAGAATCTATTTACGTGTACTTGAGGTGTTTATTAAACGTTCTTAATCATTTCTGGGAACTCTCTTTGTGTATTTTAACAGTTTTACCACAATTAGACAGATTTCTTAGAAGTATTTCCTGGAACCGTCACCATTTTAAATGATACACACACAAAAAAGCCGAAGCCAATCCTCCTAAATTGTAAACATAAACGCTATTCTCCTCATTCCAAGGCTTTAGACACCAATTCTGATCTCTGTAAACATGAACTCGTAATAATTGTAAGCACAGTCCCGTGAAAACGCCACCAGAAGTACCCGTACTTGTAAACATTACCAGTATTTTCGTCATTTCACAGCTTTCCACTCGAAACCTCCGTGATTGAATTCGACAGTAAATGTAGTAAGAATCTATTTACGTTACTTGAAATGTTTATTACACGTTCTTAATCATTTCTGGGAACTCTCATTGTGTATTTTAACAGTTTTAACACAATTAGACAGTTTGCTTAGAAGTGTTTACTGGAACTGCCACCATTTTAACTGATTCACACAAAAAAAACGCCAAAGCCAATCCTCCTAAATTCTAAACATAAAAATTATTCTCGTTATTCCAAGGCTTTAGACACCAATTCTGAGCTCTGTAAACATGAACTCGTAATAATTGTAAGCACAGTCCCGTGAAAACGCCACCGAAAGTACCCGTACTTGTAAACATTACCAGTATTTTCCACATTTCACAGCTTTCCACTTGAAACCTCGGTGATTGAATTCGACAGTAAATGTAGTAAGAATCTATTTACGTGTACTTGAGGTGTTTATTAAACGTTCTTAATCATTTCTGGGAACTCTCATTGTGTATTTTAACAGTTTTACCACAATTAGACAGTTTGCTTAGAAGTATTTACTGGAACCGCCACCATTTTAACTGATTCACACAAAAATAGCCAAAGCCAATCATCCTAAATTGTAAACATAAACACTATGCTCCTCATTCCAAGGCTTTAGACACCAATTCTGAGCTCTGTAAACATGAACTCGTAATAATTGTAAGCAAAGTCCCGTGAAAACGCCACCAGAAGTACCCGTACTTGTAAGCATTACCAGTATTTTCGTCATTTCACAGCTTTCCACTGGAAACCTCCGTGATTGAATTCGACAGTAAATGTAGTAAGAATCTATTTACGTGTACTTGAGATGTTTATTACACGTTTTTAATCATTTCTGGGAACTCTCATTGTGTATTTTAATAGTTTTACCACAATTAGACAGTTTGCTTAGAACTGTTTACTGGAACCGCCACCATTTTAACTGATTCACACAAAAAAAACGCCAAAGCCAAATCTCCTTAATTCTAAACATAAAAACTATTCTCGTTATTCCAAGGGTTGAGACACCAATTCTGGGCTCTGTAAACATGAACTCTTAATAACTGAAAGCACAGTCCCGTGAAAACGCCACCTGAATTACCGGGTCTTGTAAACATTACCAGTATTTTCATCATTTCACAGCTTTCCACTGGAAACCTCCGTGATTGAATTCGTCAGTAAATGTAGTAAGAATCTATTTACGTGTACTTGAGGTGTTTATTAAACGTTCTTAATCATTTCTGGGAACTCTCTTTGTGTATTTTAACAGTTTTACCACAATTAGACAGATTTCTTAGAAGTATTTCCTGGAACCGTCACCATTTTAAATGATACACACACAAAAAAGCCGAAGCCAATCCTCCTAAATTGTAAACATAAACGCTATTCTCCTCATTCCAAGGCTTTAGACACCAATTCTGATCTCTGTAAACATGAACTCGTAATAATTGTAAGCACAGTCCCGTGAAAACGCCACCAGAAGTACCCGTACTTGTAAACATTACCAGTATTTTCATCATTTCACAGCTTTCCACTCGAAACCTCCGTGATTGATTTCGACAGTAAATGTAGTAAGAATCTATTTACGTGTACTTGAAATGTTTATTACACGTTCTTAATCACTTCTGGGAACTTTCATTGTGTATTTTAACAGTTTTACCACAATTAGACAGTTTGCTTAGAAGTATTTACTGGAACCGACACCATTTTAACTGATTCACACAAAAAACACGCCAAAGCCAATCCTCCTAAATTGTAAACATATACACTATTCTCCTCATTCCAAGGCTTTAGACACCAATTCTGGGCTCTGTAAACATGAACTCTTAATAACTGAAAGCACAGTCCCATGAAAACGCCACCCGAAGTACCCTGACTTGTAAACATTACCAGTATTTTCGACATTTCACAGCTTTCCACTGGAAACCTCCGTGATTGAATTCGTCAGTAAATGTAGTAAGAATCTATTTACGTTACTTGAAATGTTTATTACACGTTCTTAATCATTTCTGGGAACTCTCATTGTGTATTTTAACAGTTTTAACACAATTAGACAGTTTGCTTAGAAGTGTTTACTGGAACCGCCACCATTTTAACTGATTCACACAAAAAAAAACGCCAAAGCCAATCCTCCTAAATTCTAAACATAAAAATTATTCTCGTTATTCCAAGGCTTGAGACACCAATTCTGGGCTCTGTAAACATGAACTCTTAATAACTGAAAGCACAGTCCCGTGAAAACGCCACCCGAATTACCGGGTCTTGTAAACATTACCAGTATTTTCATCATTTCACAGCTTTCCACTGGAAACCTCCGTGATTGAATTCGTCAGTAAATGTAGTAAGAATCTATTTACGTGTACTTGAGGTGTTTATTAAACGTTCTTAATCATTTCTGGGAACTCTCTTTGTGTATTTTAACAGTTTTACCACAATTAGACAGATTTCTTAGAAGTATTTCCTGGAACCGTCACCATTTTAAATGATACACACACAAAAAAGCCGAAGCCAATCCTCCTAAATTGTAAACATAAACGCTATTCTCCTCATTCCAAGGCTTTAGACACCAATTCTGATCTCTGTAAACATGAACTCGTAATAATTGTAAGCACAGTCCCGTGAAAACGCCACCAGAAGTACCCGTACTTGTAAACATTACCAGTATTTTCATCATTTCACAGCTTTCCACTTGAAACCTCCGTGATTGATTTCGACAGTAAATGTAGTAAGAATCTATTTACGTGTACTTGAAATGTTTATTACACGTTCTTAATCACTTCTGGGAACTTTCATTGTGTATTTTAACAGTTTTACCACAATTAGACAGTTTGCTTAGAAGTATTTACTGGAACCGACACCATTTTAACTGATTCACACAAAAAACACGCCAAAGCCAATCCTCCTAAATTGTAAACATATACACTATTCTCCTCATTCCAAGGCTTTAGACACCAATTCTGAGCTCTGTAAACATGAACTCGTAATAATTGAAAGTACAGTCCCGTGAAAACGCCACCCGAAGTACCCGGACTTGTAAACATTACCAGTATTTTCGTCATTTCACAGCTTTCCACTGGAAACCTCCGTGATTGAATTCGACAGTAAATGTAGTAAGAATCTATTTACGTGTACTTGAGGTGTTTATTAAACGTTCTTAATCATTTCTGGGAAATATCATTGTGTATTTTAACAGTTTTACCACAATTAGACAGTTTGCTTAGAAGTATTTACTGGAACCGTCACCATTTTGAATGATACACACACAAAAAAGCCGAAGCCAATCCTCCTAAATTGTAAACATAAACGCTATTCTCCTCATTCCAAGGCTTTAGACACCAATTCTGATCTCTGTAAACATGAACTCGTCATAATTGTAAGCACAGTCCCGTGAAAACGCCACCAGAAGTATCCGTACTTGTAAACATTACCAGTATTTTCGTCATTTCACAGCTTTCCACTCGAAACCTCCGTGATTGAATTCGACAGTAAAGGTAGTAAGAATCTATTTATGTGTACTTGAAATGTTTCTTACACGTTCTTAATCACTTCTGGGTACTTTCATTGTGTATTTTAACAGTTTTACCACAATTGGACAGTTTGCTTAGAAGTATTTACTGGAACCGACACCATTTTAACTGATTCACACAAAAAACACGCCAAAGCCAATCCTCCTAAATTGTAAACATATACACTATTCAACTCATTCCAAGGCTTTAGACACCAATTCTGAGCTCTGTAAACATGAACTCGTAATAATTGAAAGTACAGTCCCGTGAAAACGCCACCCGAAGTACCCGGACTTGTAAACATTACCAGTATTTTCGTCATTTCACAGCTTTCCACTGGAAACCTCCGTGATTGAATTCGACAGTAAATGTAGTAAGAATCTATTTACGTGTACTTGAGATGTTTATTACACGTTTTTAATCATTTCTGGGAACTCTCATTGTGTATTTTAATAGTTTTACCACAATTAGACAGTTTGCTTAGAACTGTTTACTGGAACCGCCACCATTTTAACTGATTCACACAAAAAAAACGCCAAAGCCAAATCTCCTTAATTCTAAACATAAAAACTATTCTCGTTATTCCAAGGCTTGAGACACCAATTCTGGGCTCTGTAAACATGAACTCTTAATAACTGAAAGCACAGTCCCGTGAAAACGCCACCCGAAGTACCCGGTCTTGTAAACATTACCAGTATTTTCATCATTTCACAGCTTTCCACTGGAAACCTCCGTGATTGAATTCGTCAGTAAATGTAGTAAGAATCTATTTACGTGTACTTGAGGTGTTTATTAAACGTTCTTAATCATTTCTGGGAACTCTCTTTGTGTATTTTAACAGTTTTACCACAATTAGACAGATTTCTTAGAAGTATTTCCTGGAACCGTCACCATTTTAAATGATACACACACAAAAAAGCCGAAGCCAATCCTCCTAAATTGTAAACATAAACGCTATTCTCCTCATTCCAAGGCTTTAGACACCAATTCTGATCTCTGTAAACATGAACTCGTAATAATTGTAAGCACAGTCCCTTGAAAACGCCACCAGAAGTACCCGTACTTGTAAACATTACCAGTATTTTCGTCATTTCACAGCTTTCCACTCGAAACCTCCGTGATTGATTTCGACAGTAAATGTAGTAAGAATCTATTTACGTGTACTTGAAATGTTTCTTACACGTTCTTAATCACTTCTGGGTACTTTCATTGTGTATTTTAACAGTTTTACCACAATTGGACAGTTTGCTTAGAAGTATTTACTGGAACCGTCACCATTTTAACTGATTCACACAAAAAACACGCCAAAGCCAATCCTCCTAAATTGTAAACATATACACTATTCTCCTCATTCCAAGGCTTTAGACACCAATTCTGAGCTCTGTAAACATGAACTCGTAATAATTGAAAGTACAGTCCCGTGAAAACGCCACCCGAAGTACCCGGACTTGTAAACATTACCAGTATTTTCGTCATTTCACAGCTTTCCACTGGAAACCTCCGTGATTGAATTCGACAGTAAATGTAGTAAGAATCTATTTACGTGTACTTGAGGTGTTTATTAAACGTTCTTAATCATTTCTGGGAAATATCATTGTGTATTTTAACAGTTTTACCACAATTAGACAGTTTGCTTAGAAGTATTTACTGGAACCGTCACCATTTTGAATGATACACACACAAAAAAGCCGAAGCCAATCCTCCTAAATTGTAAACATAAACGCTATTCTCCTCATTCCAAGGCTTTAGACACCAATTCTGATCTCTGTAAACATGAACTCGTAATAATTGTAAGCACAGTCCCGTGAAAACGCCACCAGAAGTATCCGTACTTGTAAACATTACCAGTATTTTCGTCATTTCACAGCTTTCCACTCGAAACCTCCGTGATTGAATTCGACAGTAAAGGTAGTAAGAATCTATTTATGTGTACTTGAAATGATTCTTACACGTGCTTAATCACTTCTGGGTACTTTCATTGTGTATTTTAACAGTTTTACCACAATTGGACAGTTTGCTTAGAAGTATTTACTGGAACCGACACCATTTTAACTGATTCACACAAAAAACACGCCAAAACCAATCCTCCTAAATTGTAAACATATACACTATTCTCCTCATTCCAAGGCTTTAGACACCAATTCTGAGCTCTGTAAACATGAACTCGTAATAATTGAAAGTACAGTCCCGTGAAAACGCCACCCGAAGTACCCGGACTTGTAAACATTACCAGTATTTTCGTCATTTCACAGCTTTCCACTGGAAACCTCCGTGATTGAATTCGACAGTAAATGTAGTAAGAATCTATTTACGTGTACTTGAGGTGTTTATTAAACGGTCTTAATCATTTCTGGGAAATATCATTGTGTATTTTAACAGTTTTACCACAATTAGACAGTTGCTTAGAAGTATTTACTGGAACCGTCACCATTTTGAATGATACACACAAAAAAAGCCGAAGCCAATCCTCCTAAATTGTAAACATAAACACTATTCTCCTCATTCCAAGGCTTTAGACACCAATTCTGAGCTCTGTAAACATGAACTCGTAATAATTGTAAGCACAGTCCCGTGAAAACGCCACCGGAAGTACCCGTACTTGTAAACATGAACAGTATTTGCGTCATTTCACAGCTTTCCACTGGAAACCTCCGTGATTGAATTCGACAGTAAATGTGGTAGGAATCTATTTACGTGTACTTGAGATGTTTATTACACGTTCTTAATCATTTCTGGGAACTATCATTGTGTATTTCAACATTTTTACCACAATTAGACAGTTTGCTTAGAAGTATTTCCTGGAACAGTCACCATTTTGAATGATACACACAAAAAAAGCCGAAGCCAATCCTCCTACATTGTAAACATAAACACTATTCTCCTCATTCCAAGGCTTTAGACACCAATTCTGATCTCTGTAAACATGAACTCGTCATAATTGTAAGCACAGTCCCGTGAAAACGCCACCAGAAGTACCCGTACTTGTAAACATTACCAGTATTTTCGTCATTTCACAGCTTTCCACTTGAAACCTCGGTGATTGAATTCGACAGTAAATGTAGTAAGAATCTATTTACGTGTACTTGAGATGTTTATTACACGTTTTTAATCATTTCTGGGAACTCTCATTGTGTATTTTAATAGTTTTACCACAATTAGACAGTTTGCTTAGAACTGTTTACTGGAACCGCCACCATTTTAACTGATTCACACAAAAAAAAGCCAAAGCCAAATCTCCTAAATTCTAAACATAAAAACTATTCTCGTTATTCCAAGGCTTTAGACACCAATTCTGGGCTCTGTAAACATGAACTCTTAATAAATGAAAGCACAGTCCCATGAAAACGCCACCCGAAGTACCCTGACTTGAAAACATTACCAGTATTTTCGACATTTCACAGCTTTCCACTGGAAACCTCCGTGATTGAATTCGTCAGTAAATGTAGTAAGAATCTATTTACGTTACTTGAAATGTTTATTTCACGTTCTTAATCATTTCTGGGAACTCTCATTGTGTATTTTAACAGTTTTAACACAATTAGACAGTTTGCTTAGAAGTGTTTACTGGAACCGCCACCATTTTAACTGATTCACACAAAAAAAACGCCAAAGCCAATCCTCCTAAATTCTAAACATAAAAATTATTCTCGTTATTCCAAGGCTTGAGACACCAATTCTGGGCTCTGTAAACATGAACTCTTAATAACTGAAAGCACAATCCCGTGAAAACGCCACCCGAAGTACCCGGTCTTGTAAACATTACCAGTATTTTCATCATTTCACAGCTTTCCACTGGAAACCTCCGTGATTGAATTCGTCAGTAAATGTAGTAAGAATCTATTTACGTGTACTTGAGGTGTTTACTAAACGTTCTTAATCATTTCTGGGAACTCTCTTTGTGTATTTTAACAGTTTTACCACAATTAGACAGATTTCTTAGAAGTATTTCCTGGAACCGTCACCATTTTAAATGATACACACACAAAAAAGCCGAAGCCAATCCTCCTAAATTGTAAACATAAACGCTATTCTCCTCATTCCAAGGCTTTAGACACCAATTCTGATCTCTGTAAACATGAACTCGTAATAATTGTAAGCACAGTCCCTTGAAAACGCCACCAGAAGTACCCGTACTTGTAAACATTACCAGTATTTTCGTCATTTCACAGCTTTCCACTCGAAACCTCCGTGATTGATTTCGACAGTAAATGTAGTAAGAATCTATTTACGTGTACTTGAAATGTTTCTTACACGTTCTTAATCACTTCTGGGTACTTTCATTGTGTATTTTAACAGTTTTACCACAATTGGACAGTTTGCTTAGAAGTATTTACTGGAACCGTCACCATTTTAACTGATTCACACAAAAAACACGCCAAAGCCAATCCTCCTAAATTGTAAACATATACACTATTCTCCTCATTCCAAGGCTTTAGACACCAATTCTGAGCTCTGTAAACATGAACTCGTAATAATTGAAAGTACAGTCCCGTGAAAACGCCACCCGAAGTACCCGGACTTGTAAACATTACCAGTATTTTCGTCATTTCACAGCTTTCCACTGGAAACCTCCGTGATTGAATTCGACAGTAAATGTAGTAAGAATCTATTTACGTGTACTTGAGGTGTTTATTAAACGTTCTTAATCATTTCTGGGAAATATCATTGTGTATTTTAACAGTTTTACCACAATTAGACAGTTTGCTTAGAAGTATTTACTGGAACCGTCACCATTTTGAATGATACACACACAAAAAAGCCGAAGCCAATCCTCCTAAATTGTAAACATAAACGCTATTCTCCTCATTCCAAGGCTTTAGACACCAATTCTGATCTCTGTAAACATGAACTCGTAATAATTGTAAGCACAGTCCCGTGAAAACGCCACCAGAAGTATCCGTACTTGTAAACATTACCAGTATTTTCGTCATTTCACAGCTTTCCACTCGAAACCTCCGTGATTGAATTCGACAGTAAAGGTAGTAAGAATCTATTTATGTGTACTTGAAATGTTTCTTACACGTGCTTAATCACTTCTGGGTACTTTCATTGTGTATTTTAACAGTTTTACCACAATTGGACAGTTTGCTTAGAAGTATTTACTGGAACCGACACCATTTTAACTGATTCACACAAAAAACACGCCAAAACCAATCCTCCTAAATTGTAAACATATACACTATTCTCCTCATTCCAAGGCTTTAGACACCAATTCTGAGCTCTGTAAACATGAACTCGTAATAATTGAAAGTACAGTCCCGTGAAAACGCCACCCGAAGTACCCGGACTTGTAAACATTACCAGTATTTTCGTCATTTCACAGCTTTCCACTGGAAACCTCCGTGATTGAATTCGACAGTAAATGTAGTAAGAATCTATTTACGTGTACTTGAGGTGTTTATTAAACGGTCTTAATCATTTCTGGGAAATATCATTGTGTATTTTAACAGTTTTACCACAATTAGACAGTTGCTTAGAAGTATTTACTGGAACCGTCACCATTTTGAATGATACACACAAAAAAAGCCGAAGCCAATCCTCCTAAATTGTAAACATAAACACTATTCTCCTCATTCCAAGGCTTTAGACACCAATTCTGAGCTCTGTAAACATGAACTCGTAATAATTGTAAGCACAGTCCCGTGAAAACGCCACCGGAAGTACCCGTACTTGTAAACATGAACAGTATTTGCGTCATTTCACAGCTTTCCACTGGAAACCTCCGTGATTGAATTCGACAGTAAATGTGGTAGGAATCTATTTACGTGTACTTGAGATGTTTATTACACGTTCTTAATCATTTCTGGGAACTATCATTGTGTATTTCAACATTTTTACCACAATTAGACAGTTTGCTTAGAAGTATTTCCTGGAACAGTCACCATTTTGAATGATACACACAAAAAAAGCCGAAGCCAATCCTCCTACATTGTAAACATAAACACTATTCTCCTCATTCCAAGGCTTTAGACACCAATTCTGATCTCTGTAAACATGAACTCGTAATAATTGTAAGCACAGTCCCGTGAAAACGCCACCAGAAGTACCCGTACTTGTAAACATTACCAGTATTTTCGTCATTTCACAGCTTTCCACTTGAAACCTCGGTGATTGAATTCGACAGTAAATGTAGTAAGAATCTATTTACGTGTACTTGAGATGTTTATTACACGTTTTTAATCATTTGTGGGAACTCTCATTGTGTATTTTAATAGTTTTACCACAATTAGACAGTTTGCTTAGAACTGTTTACTGGAACCGCCACCATTTTAACTGATTCACACAAAAAAAACGCCAAAGCCAAATCTCCTAAATTCTAAACATAAAAACTATTCTCGTTATTCCAAGGCTTTAGACACCAATTCTGGGCTCTGTAAACATGAACTCTTAATAACTGAAAGCACAGTCCCATGAAAACGCCACCCGAAGTACCCTGACTTGAAAACATTACCAGTATTTTCGACATTTCACAGCTTTCCACTGGAAACCTCCGTGATTGAATTCGTCAGTAAATGTAGTAAGAATCTATTTACGTTACTTGAAATGTTTATTTCACGTTCTTAATCATTTCTGGGAACTCTCATTGTGTATTTTAACAGTTTTAACACAATTAGACAGTTTGCTTAGAAGTGTTTACTGGAACCGCCACCATTTTAACTGATTCACACAAAAAAAACGCGAAAGCCAATCCTCCTAAATTCTAAACATAAAAATTATTCTCGTTATTCCAAGGCTTGAGACACCAATTCTGGGCTCTGTAAACATGAACTCTTAATAACTGAAAGCACAGTCCCGTGAAAACGCCACCCGAATTACCGGGTCTTGTAAACATTACCAGTATTTTCATCATTTCACAGCTTTCCACTGGAAACCTCCGTGATTGAATTCGTCAGTAAATGTAGTAAGAATCTATTTACGTGTACTTGAGGTGTTTATTAAACGTTCTTAATCATTTCTGGGAACTCTCTTTGTGTATTTTAACAGTTTTACCACAATTAGACAGATTTCTTAGAAGTATTTCCTGGAACCGTCACCATTTTAAATGATACACACACAAAAAAGCCGAAGCCAATCCTCCTAAATTGTAAACATAAACGCTATTCTCCTCATTCCAAGGCTTTAGACACCAATTCTGATCTCTGTAAACATGAACTCGTAATAATTGTAAGCACAGTCCCGTGAAAACGCCACCAGAAGTACCCGTACTTGTAAACATTACCAGTATTTTCGTCATTTCACAGCTTTCCACTCGAAACCTCCGTGATTGAATTCGACAGTAAATGTAGTAAGAATCTATTTACGTTACTTGAAATGTTTATTACACGTTCTTAATCATTTATGGGAACTCTCATTGTGTATTTTAACAGTTTTAACACAATTAGACAGTTTGCTTAGAAGTATTTACTGGAACCGCCACCATTTTA
The DNA here is from genome assembly GCF_963259705.1 of Myotis daubentonii. Classification (NCBI taxonomy): domain Eukaryota; kingdom Metazoa; phylum Chordata; class Mammalia; order Chiroptera; family Vespertilionidae; genus Myotis; species Myotis daubentonii. The sequence continues at coordinate 195,787 of NW_026775455.1, forward strand.
ACTGATTCACACAAAAATAGCCAAAGCCAATCATCCTAAATTGTAAACATAAACACTATGCTCCTCATTCCAAGGCTTTAGACACCAATTCTGAGCTCTGTAAACATGAACTCGTAATAATTGTAAGCACAGTCCCGTGAAAACGCCACCAGAAGTACCCGTACTTGTAAGCATTACCAGTATTTTCGTCATTTCACAGCTTTCCACTGGAAACCTCCGTGATTGAATTCGACAGTAAATGTAGTAAGAATCTATTTACGTGTACTTGAGATGTTTATTACACGTTTTTAATCATTTCTGGGAAGTCTCATTGTGTATTTTAATAGTTTTACCACAATTAGACAGTTTGCTTAGAACTGTTCACTGGAACCGCCACCATTTTAACTGATTCACACAAAAAAAACGCCAAAGCCAAATCTCCTTAATTCTAAACATAAAAACTATTCTCGTTATTCCAAGGCTTGAGACACCAATTCTGGGCTCTGTAAACATGAACTCTTAATAACTGAAAGCACAGTCCCGTGAAAACGCCACCTGAATTACCGGGTTTTGTAAACATTACCAGTATTTTCATCATTTCACAGCTTTCCACTGGAAACCTCCGTGATTGAATTCGTCAGTAAATGTAGTAAGAATCTATTTACGTGTACTTGAGGTGTTTATTAAACGTTCTTAATCATTTCTGGGAACTCTCTTTGTGTATTTTAACAGTTTTACCACAATTAGACAGATTTCTTAGAAGTATTTCCTGGAACCGTCACCATTTTAAATGATACACACACAAAAAAGCCGAAGCCAATCCTCCTAAATTGTAAACATAAACGCTATTCTCCTCATTCCAAGGCTTTAGACACCAATTCTGATCTCTGTAAACATGAACTCGTAATAATTGTAAGCACAGTCCCGTGAAAACGCCACCAGAAGTACCCGTACTTGTAAACATTACCAGTATTTTCATCATTTCACAGCTTTCCACTCGAAACCTCCGTGATTGATTTCGACAGTAAATGTAGTAAGAATCTATTTACGTGTACTTGAAATGTTTATTACACGTTCTTAATCACTTCTGGGAACTTTCATTGTGTATTTTAACAGTTTTACCACAATTAGACAGTTTGCTTAGAAGTATTTACTGGAACCGACACCATTTTAACTGATTCACACAAAAAACACGCCAAAGCCAATCCTCCTAAATTGTAAACATATACACTATTCTCCTCATTCCAAGGCTTTAGACACCAATTCTGGGCTCTGTAAACATGAACTCTTAATAACTGAAAGCACAGTCCCATGAAAACGCCACCCGAAGTACCCTGACTTGTAAACATTACCAGTATTTTCGACATTTCACAGCTTTCCACTGGAAACCTCCGTGATTGAATTCGTCAGTAAATGTAGTAAGAATCTATTTACGTTACTTGAAATGTTTATTACACGTTCTTAATCATTTCTGGGAACTCTCATTGTGTATTTTAACAGTTTTAACACAATTAGACAGTTTGCTTAGAAGTGTTTACTGGAACCGCCACCATTTTAACTGATTCACACAAAAAAAACGCCAAAGCCAATCCTCCTAAATTCTAAACATAAAAATTATTCTCGTTATTCCAAGGCTTGAGACACCAATTCTGGGCTCTGTAAACATGAACTCTTAATAACTGAAAGCACAGTCCCGTGAAAACGCCACCCGAATTACCGGGTCTTGTAAACATTACCAGTATTTTCATCATTTCACAGCTTTCCACTGGAAACCTCCGTGATTGAATTCGTCAGTAAATGTAGTAAGAATCTATTTACGTGTACTTGAGGTGTTTATTAAACGTTCTTAATCATTTCTGGGAACTCTCTTTGTGTATTTTAACAGTTTTACCACAATTAGACAGATTTCTTAGAAGTATTTCCTGGAACCGTCACCATTTTAAATGATACACACACAGAAATGCCGAAGCCAATCCTCCTAAATTGTAAACATAAACGCTATTCTCCTCATTCCAAGGCTTTAGACACCAATTCTGATCTCTGTAAACATGAACTCGTAATAATTGTAAGCACAGTCCCGTGAAAACGCCACCAGAAGTACCCGTACTTGTAAACATTACCAGTATTTTCGTCATTTCACAGCTTTCCACTCGAAACCTCCGTGATTGAATTCGACAGTAAATGTAGTAAGAATCTATTTACGTTACTTGAAATGTTTATTACACGTTCTTAATCATTTCTGGGAACTCTCATTGTGTATTTTAACAGTTTTAACACAATTAGACAGTTTGCTTAGAAGTGTTTACTGGAACTGCCACCATTTTAACTGATTCACACAAAAAAAACGCCAAAGCCAATCCTCCTAAATTCTAAACATAAAAATTATTCTCGTTATTCCAAGGCTTTAGACACCAATTCTGAGCTCTGTAAACAAGAACTCGTAATAATTGTAAGCACAGTCCCGTGAAAACGCCACCGGAAGTACCCGTACTTGTAAACATTACCAGTATTTTCCACATTTCACAGCTTTCCACTGGAAACCTCCGTGATTGAATTCGTCAGTAAATGTAGTAAGAATCTATTTACGTGTACTTGAGGTGTTTATTAAACGTTCTTAATCATTTCTGGGAACTCTCATTGTGTATTTTAACAGTTTTACCACAATTAGACAGTTTGCTTAGAAGTATTTACTGGAACCGCCACCATTTTAACTGATTCACACAAAAATAGCCAAAGCCAATCATCCTAAATTGTAAACATAAACACTATGCTCCTCATTCCAAGGCTTTAGACACCAATTCTGAGCTCTGTAAACATGAACTCGTAATAATTGTAAGCACAGTCCCGTGAAAACGCCACCAGAAGTACCCGTACTTGTAAGCATTACCAGTATTTTCGTCATTTCACAGCTTTCCACTGGAAACCTCCGTGATTGAATTCGACAGTAAATGTAGTAAGAATCTATTTACGTGTACTTGAGATGTTTATTACACGTTTTTAATCATTTCTGGGAACTCTCATTGTGTATTTTAATAGTTTTACCACAATTAGACAGTTTGCTTAGAACTGTTTACTGGAACCGCCACCATTTTAACTGATTCACACAAAAAAAACGCCAAAGCCAAATCTCCTTAATTCTAAACATAAAAACTATTCTCGTTATTCCAAGGCTTGAGACACCAATTCTGGGCTCTGTAAACATGAACTCTTAATAACTGAAAGCACAGTCCCGTGAAAACGCCACCTGAATTACCGGGTCTTGTAAACATTACCAGTATTTTCATCATTTCACAGCTTTCCACTGGAAACCTCCGTGATTGAATTCGTCAGTAAATGTAGTAAGAATCTATTTACGTGTACTTGAGGTGTTTATTAAACGTTCTTAATCATTTCTGGGAACTCTCTTTGTGTATTTTAACAGTTTTACCACAATTAGACAGATTTCTTAGAAGTATTTCCTGGAACCGTCACCATTTTAAATGATACACACACAAAAAAGCCGAAGCCAATCCTCCTAAATTGTAAACATAAACGCTATTCTCCTCATTCCAAGGCTTTAGACACCAATTCTGATCTCTGTAAACATGAACTCGTAATATTGTAAGCACAGTCCCGTGAAAACGCCACCAGAAGTACCCGTACTTGTAAACATTACCAGTATTTTCATCATTTCACAGCTTTCCACTCGAAACCTCCGTGATTGATTTCGACAGTAAATGTAGTAAGAATCTATTTACGTGTACTTGAAATGTTTATTACACGTTCTTAATCACTTCTGGGAACTTTCATTGTGTATTTTAACAGTTTTACCACAATTAGACAGTTTGCTTAGAAGTATTTACTGGAACCGACACCATTTTAACTGATTCACACAAAAAACACGCCAAAGCCAATCCTCCTAAATTGTAAACATATACACTATTCTCCTCATTCCAAGGCTTTAGACACCAATTCTGAGCTCTGTAAACATGAACTCGTAATAATTGAAAGTACAGTCCCGTGAAAACGCCACCCGAAGTACCCGGACTTGTAAACATTACCAGTATTTTCGTCATTTCACAGCTTTCCACTGGAAACCTCCGTGATTGAATTCGACAGTAAATGTAGTAAGAATCTATTTACGTGTACTTGAGGTGTTTATTAAACGTTCTTAATCATTTCTGGGAAATATCATTGTGTATTTTAACAGTTTTACCACAATTAGACAGATTTCTTAGAAGTATTTCCTGGAACCGTCACCATTTTAAATGATACACACACAAAAAAGCCGAAGCCAATCCTCCTAAATTGTAAACATAAACGCTATTCTCCTCATTCCAAGGCTTTAGACACCAATTCTGATCTCTGTAAACATGAACTCGTAATAATTGTAAGCACAGTCCCGTGAAAACGCCACCAGAAGTACCCGTACTTGTAAACATTACCAGTATTTTCATCATTTCACAGCTTTCCACTCGAAACCTCCGTGATTGATTTCGACAGTAAATGTAGTAAGAATCTATTTACGTGTACTTGAAATGTTTATTACACGTTCTTAATCACTTCTGGGAACTTTCATTGTGTATTTTAACAGTTTTACCACAATTAGACAGTTTGCTTAGAAGTATTTACTGGAACCGACACCATTTTAACTGATTCACACAAAAAACACGCCAAAGCCAATCCTCCTAAATTGTAAACATATACACTATTCTCCTCATTCCAAGGCTTTAGACACCAATTCTGGGCTCTGTAAACATGAACTCTTAATAACTGAAAGCACAGTCCCATGAAAACGCCACCCGAAGTACCCTGACTTGTAAACATTACCAGTATTTTCGACATTTCACAGCTTTCCACTGGAAACCTCCGTGATTGAATTCGTCAGTAAATGTAGTAAGAATCTATTTACGTTACTTGAAATGTTTATTACACGTTCTTAATCATTTCTGGGAACTCTCATTGTGTATTTTAACAGTTTTAACACAATTAGACAGTTTGCTTAGAAGTGTTTACTGGAACCGCCACCATTTTAACTGATTCACACAAAAAAAACGCCAAAGCCAATCCTCCTAAATTCTAAACATAAAAATTATTCTCGTTATTCCAAGGCTTGAGACACCAATTCTGGGCTCTGTAAACATGAACTCTTAATAACTGAAAGCACAGTCCCGTGAAAACGCCACCCGAATTACCGGGTCTTGTAAACATTACCAGTATTTTCATCATTTCACAGCTTTCCACTGGAAACCTCCGTGATTGAATTCGTCAGTAAATGTAGTAAGAATCTATTTACGTGTACTTGAGGTGTTTATTAAACGTTCTTAATCATTTCTGGGAACTCTCTTTGTGTATTTTAACAGTTTTACCACAATTAGACAGATTTCTTAGAAGTATTTCCTGGAACCGTCACCATTTTAAATGATACACACACAGAAATGCCGAAGCCAATCCTCCTAAATTGTAAACATAAACGCTATTCTCCTCATTCCAAGGCTTTAGACACCAATTCTGATCTCTGTAAACATGAACTCGTAATAATTGTAAGCACAGTCCCGTGAAAACGCCACCAGAAGTACCCGTACTTGTAAACATTACCAGTATTTTCGTCATTTCACAGCTTTCCACTCGAAACCTCCGTGATTGAATTCGACAGTAAATGTAGTAAGAATCTATTTACGTTACTTGAAATGTTTATTACACGTTCTTAATCATTTCTGGGAACTCTCATTGTGTATTTTAACAGTTTTAACACAATTAGACAGTTTGCTTAGAAGTGTTTACTGGAACTGCCACCATTTTAACTGATTCACACAAAAAAAACGCCAAAGCCAATCCTCCTAAATTCTAAACATAAAAATTATTCTCGTTATTCCAAGGCTTTAGACACCAATTCTGAGCTCTGTAAACATGAACTCGTAATAATTGTAAGCACAGTCCCGTGAAAACGCCACCGGAAGTACCCGTACTTGTAAACATTACCAGTATTTTCCACATTTCACAGCTTTCCACTGGAAACCTCCGTGATTGAATTCGTCAGTAAATGTAGTAAGAATCTATTTACGTGTACTTGAGGTGTTTATTAAACGTTCTTAATCATTTCTGGGAACTCTCATTGTGTATTTTAACAGTTTTACCACAATTAGACAGTTTGCTTAGAAGTATTTACTGGAACCGCCACCATTTTAACTGATTCACACAAAAATAGCCAAAGCCAATCATCCTAAATTGTAAACATAAACACTATGCTCCTCATTCCAAGGCTTTAGACACCAATTCTGAGCTCTGTAAACATGAACTCGTAATAATTGTAAGCACAGTCCCGTGAAAACGCCACCAGAAGTACCCGTACTTGTAAGCATTACCAGTATTTTCGTCATTTCACAGCTTTCCACTGGAAACCTCCGTGATTGAATTCGACAGTAAATGTAGTAAGAATCTATTTACGTGTACTTGAGATGTTTATTACACGTTTTTAATCATTTCTGGGAACTCTCATTGTGTATTTTAATAGTTTTACCACAATTAGACAGTTTGCTTAGAACTGTTTACTGGAACCGCCACCATTTTAACTGATTCACACAAAAAAAACGCCAAAGCCAAATCTCCTTAATTCTAAACATAAAAACTATTCTCGTTATTCCAAGGCTTGAGACACCAATTCTGGGCTCTGTAAACATGAACTCTTAATAACTGAAAGCACAGTCCCGTGAAAACGCCACCTGAATTACCGGGTCTTGTAAACATTACCAGTATTTTCATCATTTCACAGCTTTCCACTGGAAACCTCCGTGATTGAATTCGTCAGTAAATGTAGTAAGAATCTATTTACGTGTACTTGAGGTGTTTATTAAACGTTCTTAATCATTTCTGGGAACTCTCTTTGTGTATTTTAACAGTTTTACCACAATTAGACAGATTTCTTAGAAGTATTTCCTGGAACCGTCACCATTTTAAATGATACACACACAAAAAAGCCGAAGCCAATCCTCCTAAATTGTAAACATAAACGCTATTCTCCTCATTCCAAGGCTTTAGACACCAATTCTGATCTCTGTAAACATGAACTCGTAATATTGTAAGCACAGTCCCGTGAAAACGCCACCAGAAGTACCCGTACTTGTAAACATTACCAGTATTTTCATCATTTCACAGCTTTCCACTCGAAACCTCCGTGATTGATTTCGACAGTAAATGTAGTAAGAATCTATTTACGTGTACTTGAAATGTTTATTACACGTTCTTAATCACTTCTGGGAACTTTCATTGTGTATTTTAACAGTTTTACCACAATTAGACAGTTTGCTTAGAAGTATTTACTGGAACCGACACCATTTTAACTGATTCACACAAAAAACACGCCAAAGCCAATCCTCCTAAATTGTAAACATATACACTATTCTCCTCATTCCAAGGCTTTAGACACCAATTCTGAGCTCTGTAAACATGAACTCGTAATAATTGAAAGTACAGTCCCGTGAAAACGCCACCCGAAGTACCCGGACTTGTAAACATTACCAGTATTTTCGTCATTTCACAGCTTTCCACTGGAAACCTCCGTGATTGAATTCGACAGTAAATGTAGTAAGAATCTATTTACGTGTACTTGAGGTGTTTATTAAACGTTCTTAATCATTTCTGGGAAATATCATTGTGTATTTTAACAGTTTTACCACAATTAGACAGATTTCTTAGAAGTATTTCCTGGAACCGTCACCATTTTAAATGATACACACACAAAAAAGCCGAAGCCAATCCTCCTAAATTGTAAACATAAACGCTATTCTCCTCATTCCAAGGCTTTAGACACCAATTCTGATCTCTGTAAACATGAACTCGTAATAATTGTAAGCACAGTCCCGTGAAAACGCCACCAGAAGTACCCGTACTTGTAAACATTACCAGTATTTTCATCATTTCACAGCTTTCCACTCGAAACCTCCGTGATTGATTTCGACAGTAAATGTAGTAAGAATCTATTTACGTGTACTTGAAATGTTTATTACACGTTCTTAATCACTTCTGGGAACTTTCATTGTGTATTTTAACAGTTTTACCACAATTAGACAGTTTGCTTAGAAGTATTTACTGGAACCGACACCATTTTAACTGATTCACACAAAAAACACGCCAAAGCCAATCCTCCTAAATTGTAAACATATACACTATTCTCCTCATTCCAAGGCTTTAGACACCAATTCTGGGCTCTGTAAACATGAACTCTTAATAACTGAAAGCACAGTCCCATGAAAACGCCACCCGAAGTACCCTGACTTGTAAACATTACCAGTATTTTCGACATTTCACAGCTTTCCACTGGAAACCTCCGTGATTGAATTCGTCAGTAAATGTAGTAAGAATCTATTTACGTTACTTGAAATGTTTATTACACGTTCTTAATCATTTCTGGGAACTCTCATTGTGTATTTTAACAGTTTTAACACAATTAGACAGTTTGCTTAGAAGTGTTTACTGGAACCGCCACCATTTTAACTGATTCACACAAAAAAAACGCCAAAGCCAATCCTCCTAAATTATAAACATAAAAATTATTCTCGTTATTCCAAGGCTTGAGACACCAATTCTGGGCTCTGTAAACATGAACTCTTAATAACTGAAAGCACAGTCCCGTGAAAACGCCACCCGAATTACCGGGTCTTGTAAACGTTACCAGTATTTTCATCATTTCACAGCTTTCCACTGGAAACCTCCGTGATTGAATTCGTCAGTAAATGTAGTAAGAATCTATTTACGTGTACTTGAGGTGTTTATTAAACGTTCTTAATCATTTCTGGGAACTCTCTTTGTGTATTTTAACAGTTTTACCACAATTAGACAGATTTCTTAGAAGTATTTCCTGGAACCGTCACCATTTTAAATGATACACACACAAAAAAGCCGAAGCCAATCCTCCTAAATTGTAAACATAAACGCTATTCTCCTCATTCCAAGGCTTTAGACACCAATTCTGATCTCTGTAAACATGAACTCGTAATAATTGTAAGCACAGTCCCGTGAAAACGCCACCAGAAGTACCCGTACTTGTAAACATTACCAGTATTTTCGTCATTTCACAGCTTTCCACTCGAAACCTCCGTGATTGAATTCGACAGTAAATGTAGTAAGAATCTATTTACGTTACTTGAAATGTTTATTACACGTTCTTAATCATTTCTGGGAACTCTCATTGTGTATTTTAACAGTTTTAACACAATTAGACAGTTTGCTTAGAAGTGTTTACTGGAACTGCCACCATTTTAACTGATTCACACAAAAAAAACGCCAAAGCCAATCCTCCTAAATTCTAAACATAAAAATTATTCTCGTTATTCCAAGGCTTTAGACACCAATTCTGAGCTCTGTAAACATGAACTCGTAATAATTGTAAGCACAGTCCCGTGAAAACGCCACCGGAAGTACCCGTACTTGTAAACATTACCAGTATTTTCCACATTTCACAGCTTTCCACTGGAAACCTCCGTGATTGAATTCGTCAGTAAATGTAGTAAGAATCTATTTACGTGTACTTGAGGTGTTTATTAAACGTTCTTAATCATTTCTGGGAACTCTCATTGTGTATTTTAACAGTTTTACCACAATTAGACAGTTTGCTTAGAAGTATTTACTGGAACCGCCACCATTTTAACTGATTCACACAAAAATAGCCAAAGCCAATCATCCTAAATTGTAAACATAAACACTATGCTCCTCATTCCAAGGCTTTAGACACCAATTCTGAGCTCTGTAAACATGAACTCGTAATAATTGTAAGCACAGTCCCGTGAAAACGCCACCAGAAGTACCCGTACTTGTAAGCATTACCAGTATTTTCGTCATTTCACAGCTTTCCACTGGAAACCTCCGTGATTGAATTCGACAGTAAATGTAGTAAGAATCTATTTACGTGTACTTGAGATGTTTATTACACGTTTTTAATCATTTCTGGGAACTCTCATTGTGTATTTTAATAGTTTTACCACAATTAGACAGTTTGCTTAGAACTGTTTACTGGAACCGCCACCATTTTAACTGATTCACACAAAAAAAACGCCAAAGCCAAATCTCCTTAATTCTAAACATAAAAACTATTCTCGTTATTCCAAGGCTTGAGACACCAATTCTGGGCTCTGTAAACATGAACTCTTAATAACTGAAAGCACAGTCCCGTGAAAACGCCACCTGAATTACCGGGTCTTGTAAACATTACCAGTATTTTCATCATTTCACAGCTTTCCACTGGAAACCTCCGTGATTGAATTCGTCAGTAAATGTAGTAAGAATCTATTTACGTGTACTTGAGGTGTTTATTAAACGTTCTTAATCATTTCTGGGAACTCTCTTTGTGTATTTTAACAGTTTTACCACAATTAGACAGATTTCTTAGAAGTATTTCCTGGAACCGTCACCATTTTAAATGATACACACACAAAAAAGCCGAAGCCAATCCTCCTAAATTGTAAACATAAACGCTATTCTCCTCATTCCAAGGCTTTAGACACCAATTCTGATCTCTGTAAACATGAACTCGTAATAATTGTAAGCACAGTCCCGTGAAAACGCCACCAGAAGTACCCGTACTTGTAAACATTACCAGTATTTTCATCATTTCACAGCTTTCCACTCGAAACCTCCGTGATTGATTTCGACAGTAAATGTAGTAAGAATCTATTTACGTGTACTTGAAATGTTTATTACACGTTCTTAATCACTTCTGGGAACTTTCATTGTGTATTTTAACAGTTTTACCACAATTAGACAGTTTGCTTAGAAGTATTTACTGGAACCGACACCATTTTAACTGATTCACACAAAAAACACGCCAAAGCCAATCCTCCTAAATTGTAAACATATACACTATTCTCCTCATTCCAAGGCTTTAGACACCAATTCTGAGCTCTGTAAACATGAACTCGTAATAATTGAAAGTACAGTCCCGTGAAAACGCCACCCGAAGTACCCGGACTTGTAAACATTACCAGTATTTTCGTCATTTCACAGCTTTCCACTGGAAACCTCCGTGATTGAATTCGACAGTAAATGTAGTAAGAATCTATTTACGTGTACTTGAGGTGTTTATTAAACGGTCTTAATCATTTCTGGGAAATATCATTGTGTATTTTAACAGTTTTACCACAATTAGACAGTTGCTTAGAAGTATTTACTGGAACCGTCACCATTTTTAATGATACACACAAAAAAAGCCGAATCCAATCCTCCTAAATTGTAAACATAAACACTATTCTCCTCATTCCAAGGCTTTAGACACCAATTCTGAGCTCTGTAAACATGAACTCGTAATAATTGTAAGCACAGTCCCGTGAAAACGCCACCGGAAGTACCCGTACTTGTAAACATTAACAGTATTTGCGTCATTTCACAGCTTTCCAATGGAAACCTCCGTGATTGAATTCGACAGTAAATGTGGTAGGAATCTATTTACGTGTACTTGAGATGTTTATTACACGTTCTTAATCATTTCTGGGAACTATCATTGTGTATTTCAACATTTTTACCACAATTAGACAGTTTGCTTAGAAGTATTTCCTGGAACAGTCACCATTTTGAATGATACACACAAAAAAAGCCGAAGCCAATCCTCCTACATTGTAAACATAAACACTATTCTCCTCATTCCAAGGCTTTAGACACCAATTCTGATCTCTGTAAACATGAACTCGTAATAATTGTAAGCACAGTCCCGTGAAAACGCCTCCAGAAGTACCCGTACTTGTAAACATTACCAGTATTTTCGTCATTTCACAGCTTTCCACTTGAAACCTCGGTGATTGAATTCGACACTAAATGTAGTAAGAATCTATTTACGTGTACTTGAGATGTTTATTACACGTTTTTAATCATTTCTGGGAACTCTCATTGTGTATTTTAATAGTTTTACCACAATTAGACAGTTTGCTTAGAACTGTTTACTGGAACCGCCACCATTTTAACTGATTCACACAAAAAAAACGCCAAAGCCAAATCTCCTAAATTCTAAACATAAAAACTATTCTCGTTATTCCAAGGCTTTAGACACCAATTCTGAGCTCTGTAAACATGAACTCTTAATAACTGAAAGCACAGTCCCGTGAAAACGCCACCTGAATTACCGGGTCTTGTAAACATTACCAGTATTTTCATCATTTCACAGCTTTCCACTGGAAACCTCCGTGATTGAATTCGTCAGTAAATGTAGTAAGAATCTATTTACGTGTACTTGAGGTGTTTATTAAACGTTCTTAATCATTTCTGGGAACTCTCTTTGTGTATTTTAACAGTTTTACCACAATTAGACAGATTTCTTAGAAGTATTTCCTGGAACCGTCACCATTTTAAATGATACACACACAAAAAAGCCGAAGCCAATCCTCCTAAATTGTAAACATAAACGCTATTCTCCTCATTCCAAGGCTTTAGACACCAATTCTGATCTCTGTAAACATGAACTCGTAATAATTGTAAGCACAGTCCCGTGAAAACGCCACCAGAAGTACCCGTACTTGTAAACATTACCAGTATTTTCATCATTTCACAGCTTTCCACTCGAAACCTCCGTGATTGATTTCGACAGTAAATGTAGTAAGAATCTATTTACGTGTACTTGAAATGTTTATTACACGTTCTTAATCACTTCTGGGAACTTTCATTGTGTATTTTAACAGTTTTACCACAATTAGACAGTTTGCTTAGAAGTATTTACTGGAACCGACACCATTTTAACTGATTCACACAAAAAACACGCCAAAGCCAATCCTCCTAAATTGTAAACATATACATTATTCTCCTCATTCCAAGGCTTTAGACACCAATTCTGAGCTCTGTAAACATGAACTCGTAATAATTGAAAGTACAGTCCCGTGAAAACGCCACCCGAAGTACCCGGACTTGTAAACATTACCAGTATTTTCGTCATTTCACAGCTTTCCACTGGAAACCTCCGTGATTGAATTCGACAGTAAATGTAGTAAGAATCTATTTACGTGTACTTGAGGTGTTTATTAAACGTTCTTAATCATTTCTGGGAAATATCATTGTGTATTTTAACAGTTTTACCACAATTAGACAGATTTCTTAGAAGTATTTCCTGGAACCGTCACCATTTTAAATGATACACACACAAAAAAGCCGAAGCCAATCCTCCTAAATTGTAAACATAAAAATTATTCTCGTTATTCCAAGGCTTGAGACACCAATTCTGGGCTCTGTAAACATGAACTCTTAATAACTGAAAGCACAGTCCCGTGAAAACGCCACCCGAATTACCGGGTCTTGTAAACATTACCAGTATTTTCATCATTTCACAGCTTTCCACTGGAAACCTCCGTGATTGAATTCGTCAGTAAATGTAGTAAGAATCTATTTACGTGTACTTGAGGTGTTTATTAAACGTTCTTAATCATTTCTGGGAACTCTCTTTGTGTATTTTAACAGTTTTACCACAATTAGACAGATTTCTTAGAAGTATTTCCTGGAACCGTCACCATTTTAAATGATACACACACAAAAAAGCCGAAGCCAATCCTCCTAAATTGTAAACATAAACGCTATTCTCCTCATTCCAAGGCTTTAGACACCAATTCTGATCTCTGTAAACATGAACTCGTAATAATTGTAAGCACAGTCCCGTGAAAACGCCACCAGAAGTACCCGTACTTGTAAACATTACCAGTATTTTCGTCATTTCACAGCTTTCCACTTGAAACCTCCGTGATTGAATTCGACAGTAAATGTAGTAAGAATCTATTTACGTTACTTGAAATGTTTATTACACGTTCTTAATCATTTCTGGGAACTCTCATTGTGTATTTTAACAGTTTTAACACAATTAGACAGTTTGCTTAGAAGTGTTTACTGGAACTGCCACCATTTTAACTGATTCACACAAAAAAAACGCCAAAGCCAATCCTCCTAAATTCTAAACATAAAAATTATTCTCGTTATTCCAAGGCTTTAGACACCAATTCTGAGCTCTGTAAACATGAACTCGTAATAATTGTAAGCACAGTCCCGTGAAAACGCCACCGGAAGTACCCGTACTTGTAAACATTACCAGTATTTTCCACATTTCACAGCTTTCCACTGGAAACCTCCGTGATTGAATTCGTCAGTAAATGTAGTAAGAATCTATTTACGTGTACTTGAGGTGTTTATTAAACGTTCTTAATCATTTCTGGGAACTCTCATTGTGTATTTTAACAGTTTTACCACAATTAGACAGTTTGCTTAGAAGTATTTACTGGAACCGCCACCATTTTAACTGATTCACACAAAAATAGCCAAAGCCAATCATCCTAAATTGTAAACATAAACACTATGCTCCTCATTCCAAGGCTTTAGACACCAATTCTGAGCTCTGTAAACATGAATTCGTAATAATTGTAAGCACAGTCCCGTGAAAACGCCACCAGAAGTACCCGTACTTGTAAGCATTACCAGTATTTTCGTCATTTCACAGCTTTCCACTGGAAACCTCCGTGATTGAATTCGACAGTAAATGTAGTAAGAATCTATTTACGTGTACTTGAGATGTTTATTACACGTTTTTAATCATTTCTGGGAACTCTCATTGTGTATTTTAATAGTTTTACCACAATTAGACAGTTTGCTTAGAACTGTTTACTGGAACCGCCACCGTTTTAACTGATTCACACAAAAAAAACGCCAAAGCCAAATCTCCTTAATTCTAAACATAAAAACTATTCTCGTTATTCCAAGGCTTGAGACACCAATTCTGGGCTCTGTAAACATGAACTCTTAATAACTGAAAGCACAGTCCCGTGAAAACGCCACCTGAATTACCGGGTCTTGTAAACATTACCAGTATTTTCATCATTTCACAGCTTTCCACTGGAAACCTCCGTGATTGAATTCGTCAGTAAATGTAGTAAGAATCTATTTACGTGTACTTGAGGTGTTTATTAAACGTTCTTAATCATTTCTGGGAACTCTCTTTGTGTATTTTAACAGTTTTACCACAATTAGACAGATTTCTTAGAAGTATTTCCTGGAACCGTCACCATTTTAATGATACACACACAAAAAAGCCGAAGCCAATCCTCCTAAATTGTAAACATAAACGCTATTCTCCTCATTCCAAGGCTTTAGACACCAATTCTGATCTCTGTAAACATGAACTCGTAATAATTGTAAGCACAGTCCCGTGAAAACGCCACCAGAAGTACCCGTACTTGTAAACATTACCAGTATTTTCATCATTTCACAGCTTTCCAATGGAAACCTCCGTGATTGAATTCGACAGTAAATGTGGTAGGAATCTATTTACGTGTACTTGAAATGTTTATTACACGTTCTTAATCACTTCTGGGAACTTTCATTGTGTATTTTAACAGTTTTACCACAATTAGACAGTTTGCTTAGAAGTATTTACTGGAACCGACACCATTTTAACTGATTCACACAAAAAACACGCCAAAGCCAATCCTCCTAAATTGTAAACATATACACTATTCTCCTCATTCCAAGGCTTTAGACACCAATTCTGAGCTCTGTAAACATGAACTCGTAATAATTGAAAGTACAGTCCCGTGAAAACGCCACCCGAAGTACCCGGACTTGTAAACATTACCAGTATTTTCGTCATTTCACAGCTTTCCACTGGAAACCTCCGTGATTGAATTCGACAGTAAATGTAGTAAGAATCTATTTACGTGTACTTGAGGTGTTTATTAAACGTTCTTAATCATTTCTGGGAAATATCATTGTGTATTTTAACAGTTTTACCACAATTAGACAGTTTGCTTAGAAGTATTTACTGGAACCGTCACCATTTTGAATGATACACACACAAAAAAGCCGAAGCCAATCCTCCTAAATTGTAAACATAAACGCTATTCTCCTCATTCCAAGGCTTTAGACACCAATTCTGATCTCTGTAAACATGAACTCGTCATAATTGTAAGCACAGTCCCGTGAAAACGCCACCAGAAGTATCCGTACTTGTAAACATTACCAGTATTTTCGTCATTTCACAGCTTTCCACTCGAAACCTCCGTGATTGAATTCGACAGTAAAGGTAGTAAGAATCTATTTATGTGTACTTGAAATGTTTCTTACACGTTCTTAATCACTTCTGGGTACTTTCATTGTGTATTTTAACAGTTTTACCACAATTGGACAGTTTGCTTAGAAGTATTTACTGGAACCGACACCATTTTAACTGATTCACACAAAAAACACGCCAAAGCCAATCCTCCTAAATTGTAAACATATACACTATTCTCCTCATTCCAAGGCTTTAGACACCAATTCTGAGCTCTGTAAACATGAACTCGTAATAATTGAAAGTACAGTCCCGTGAAAACGCCACCCGAAGTACCCGGACTTGTAAACATTACCAGTATTTTCGTCATTTCACAGCTTTCCACTGGAAACCTCCGTGATTGAATTCGACAGTAAATGTAGGAAGAATCTATTTACGTGTACTTGAGATGTTTATTACACGTTTTTAATCATTTCTGGGAACTCTCATTGTGTATTTTAATAGTTTTACCACAATTAGACAGTTTGCTTAGAACTGTTTACTGGAACCGCCACCATTTTAACTGATTCACACAAAAAAAACGCCAAAGCCAAATCTCCTTAATTCTAAACATAAAAACTATTCTCGTTATTCCAAGGCTTGAGACACCATTTCTGGGCTCTGTAAACATGAACTCTTAATAACTGAAAGCACAGTCCCGTGAAAACGCCACCCGAAGTACCCGGTCTTGTAAACATTACCAGTATTTTCATCATTTCACAGCTTTCCACTGGAAACCTCCGTGATTGAATTCGTCAGTAAATGTAGTAAGAATCTATTTACGTGTACTTGAGGTGTTTATTAAACGTTCTTAATCATTTCTGGGAACTCTCTTTGTGTATTTTAACAGTTTTACCACAATTAGACAGATTTCTTAGAAGTATTTCCTGGAACCGTCACCATTTTAAATGATACACACACAAAAAAGCCGAAGCCAATCCTCCTAAATTGTAAACATAAACGCTATTCTCCTCATTCCAAGGCTTTAGACACCAATTCTGATCTCTGTAAACATGAACTCGTAATAATTGTAAGCACAGTCCCTTGAAAACGCCACCAGAAGTACCCGTATTTGTAAACATTACCAGTATTTTCGTCATTTCACAGCTTTCCACTCGAAACCTCCGTGATTGATTTCGACAGTAAATGTAGTAAGAATCTATTTACGTGTACTTGAAATGTTTCTTACACGTTCTTAATCACTTCTGGGTACTTTCATTGTGTATTTTAACAGTTTTACCACAATTGGACAGTTTGCTTAGAAGTATTTACTGGAACCGTCACCATTTTAACTGATTCACACAAAAAACACGCCAAAGCCAATCCTCCTAAATTGTAAACATATACACTATTCTCCTCATTCCAAGGCTTTAGACACCAATTCTGAGCTCTGTAAACATGAACTCGTAATAATTGAAAGTACAGTCCCGTGAAAACGCCACCCGAAGTACCCGGACTTGTAAACATTACCAGTATTTTCGTCATTTCACAGCTTTCCACTGGAAACCTCCGTGATTGAATTCGACAGTAAATGTAGTAAGAATCTATTTACGTGTACTTGAGGTGTTTATTAAACGGTCTTAATCATTTCTGGGAAATATCATTGTGTATTTTAACAGTTTTACCACAATTAGACAGTTGCTTAGAAGTATTTACTGGAACCGTCACCATTTTGAATGATACACACAAAAAAAGCCGAAGCCAATCCTCCTAAATTGTAAACATAAACACTATTCTCCTCATTCCAAGGCTTTAGACACCAATTCTGAGCTCTGTAAACATGAACTCGTAATAATTGTAAGCACAGTCCCGTGAAAACGCCACCGGAAGTACCCGTACTTGTAAACATTAACAGTATTTGCGTCATTTCACAGCTTTCCAATGGAAACCTCCGTGATTGAATTCGACAGTAAATGTGGTAGGAATCTATTTACGTGTACTTGAGATGTTTATTACACGTTCTTAATCATTTCTGGGAACTATCATTGTTTATTTCAACATTTTTACCACAATTAGACAGTTTGCTTAGAAGTATTTCCTGGAACAGTCACCATTTTGAATGATACACACAAAAAAAGCCGAAGCCAATCCTCCTACATTGTAAACATAAACACTATTCTCCTCATTCCAAGGCTTTAGACACCAATTCTGATCTCTGTAAACATGAACTCGTAATAATTGTAAGCACAGTCCCGTGAAAACGCCACCAGAAGTACCCGTACTTGTACACATGACCAGTATTTTCGTCATTTCACAGCTTTCTACTTGAAACCTCCGTGATTGAATTCGTCAGTAAATGTAGTAAGAATCTATTTACGTGTACTTGAGGTGTTTATTAAACGTTCTTAATCATTTCTGGGAACTCTCTTTGTGTATTTTAACAGTTTTACCACAATTAGACAGATTTCTTAGAAGTATTTCCTGGAACCGTCACCATTTTAAATGATACACACACAAAAAAGCCGAAGCCAATCCTCCTAAATTGTAAACATAAACGCTATTCTCCTCATTCCAAGGCTTTAGACACCAATTCTGATCTCTGTAAACATGAACTCGTAATAATTGTAAGCACAGTCCCGTGAAAACGCCACCAGAAGTACCCGTACTTGTAAACATTACCAGTATTTTCATCATTTCACAGCTTTCCAATGGAAACCTCCGTGATTGAATTCGACAGTAAATGTGGTAGGAATCTATTTACGTGTACTTGAAATGTTTATTACACGTTCTTAATCACTTCTGGGAACTTTCATTGTGTATTTTAACAGTTTTACCACAATTAGACAGTTTGCTTAGAAGTATTTACTGGAACCGACACCATTTTAACTGATTCACACAAAAAACACGCCAAAGCCAATCCTCCTAAATTGTAAACATATACACTATTCTCCTCATTCCAAGGCTTTAGACACCAATTCTGAGCTCTGTAAACATGAACTCGTAATAATTGAAAGTACAGTCCCGTGAAAACGCCACCCGAAGTACCCGGACTTGTAAACATTACCAGTATTTTCGTCATTTCACAGCTTTCCACTGGAAACCTCCGTGATTGAATTCGACAGTAAATGTAGTAAGAATCTATTTACGTGTACTTGAGGTGTTTATTAAACGTTCTTAATCATTTCTGGGAAATATCATTGTGTATTTTAACAGTTTTACCACAATTAGACAGTTTGCTTAGAAGTATTTACTGGAACCGTCACCATTTTGAATGATACACACACAAAAAAGCCGAAGCCAATCCTCCTAAATTGTAAACATAAACGCTATTCTCCTCATTCCAAGGCTTTAGACACCAATTCTGATCTCTGTAAACATGAACTCGTCATAATTGTAAGCACAGTCCCGTGAAAACGCCACCAGAAGTATCCGTACTTGTAAACATTACCAGTATTTTCGTCATTTCACAGCTTTCCACTCGAAACCTCCGTGATTGAATTCGACAGTAAAGGTAGTAAGAATCTATTTATGTGTACTTGAAATGTTTCTTACACGTTCTTAATCACTTCTGGGTACTTTCATTGTGTATTTTAACAGTTTTACCACAATTGGACAGTTTGCTTAGAAGTATTTACTGGAACCGACACCATTTTAACTGATTCACACAAAAAACACGCCAAAGCCAATCCTCCTAAATTGTAAACATATACACTATTCTCCTCATTCCAAGGCTTTAGACACCAATTCTGAGCTCTGTAAACATGAACTCGTAATAATTGAAAGTACAGTCCCGTGAAAACGCCACCCGAAGTACCCGGACTTGTAAACATTACCAGTATTTTCGTCATTTCACAGCTTTCCACTGGAAACCTCCGTGATTGAATTCGACAGTAAATGTAGGAAGAATCTATTTACGTGTACTTGAGATGTTTATTACACGTTTTTAATCATTTCTGGGAACTCTCATTGTGTATTTTAATAGTTTTACCACAATTAGACAGTTTGCTTAGAACTGTTTACTGGAACCGCCACCATTTTAACTGATTCACACAAAAAAAACGCCAAAGCCAAATCTCCTTAATTCTAAACATAAAAACTATTCTCGTTATTCCAAGGCTTGAGACACCAATTCTGGGCTCTGTAAACATGAACTCTTAATAACTGAAAGCACAGTCCCGTGAAAACGCCACCCGAAGTACCCGGTCTTGTAAACATTACCAGTATTTTCATCATTTCACAGCTTTCCACTGGAAACCTCCGTGATTGAATTCGTCAGTAAATGTAGTAAGAATCTATTTACGTGTACTTGAGGTGTTTATTAAACGTTCTTAATCATTTCTGGGAACTCTCTTTGTGTATTTTAACAGTTTTACCACAATTAGACAGATTTCTTAGAAGTATTTCCTGGAACCGTCACCATTTTAAATGATACACACACAAAAAAGCCGAAGCCAATCCTCCTAAATTGTAAACATAAACGCTATTCTCCTCATTCCAAGGCTTTAGACACCAATTCTGATCTCTGTAAACATGAACTCGTAATAATTGTAAGCACAGTCCCTTGAAAACGCCACCAGAAGTACCCGTATTTGTAAACATTACCAGTATTTTCGTCATTTCACAGCTTTCCACTCGAAACCTCCGTGATTGATTTCGACAGTAAATGTAGTAAGAATCTATTTACGTGTACTTGAAATGTTTCTTACACGTTCTTAATCACTTCTGGGTACTTTCATTGTGTATTTTAACAGTTTTACCACAATTGGACAGTTTGCTTAGAAGTATTTACTGGAACCGTCACCATTTTAACTGATTCACACAAAAAACACGCCAAAGCCAATCCTCCTAAATTGTAAACATATACACTATTCTCCTCATTCCAAGGCTTTAGACACCAATTCTGAGCTCTGTAAACATGAACTCGTAATAATTGAAAGTACAGTCCCGTGAAAACGCCACCCGAAGTACCCGGACTTGTAAACATTACCAGTATTTTCGTCATTTCACAGCTTTCCACTGGAAACCTCCGTGATTGAATTCGACAGTAAATGTAGTAAGAATCTATTTACGTGTACTTGAGGTGTTTATTAAACGGTCTTAATCATTTCTGGGAAATATCATTGTGTATTTTAACAGTTTTACCACAATTAGACAGTTGCTTAGAAGTATTTACTGGAACCGTCACCATTTTGAATGATACACACAAAAAAAGCCGAAGCCAATCCTCCTAAATTGTAAACATAAACACTATTCTCCTCATTCCAAGGCTTTAGACACCAATTCTGAGCTCTGTAAACATGAACTCGTAATAATTGTAAGCACAGTCCCGTGAAAACGCCACCGGAAGTACCCGTACTTGTAAACATTAACAGTATTTGCGTCATTTCACAGCTTTCCAATGGAAACCTCCGTGATTGAATTCGACAGTAAATGTGGTAGGAATCTATTTACGTGTACTTGAGATGTTTATTACACGTTCTTAATCATTTCTGGGAACTATCATTGTGTATTTCAACATTTTTACCACAATTAGACAGTTTGCTTAGAAGTATTTCCTGGAACAGTCACCATTTTGAATGATACACACAAAAAAAGCCGAAGCCAATCCTCCTACATTGTAAACATAAACACTATTCTCCTCATTCCAAGGCTTTAGACACCAATTCTGATCTCTGTAAACATGAACTCGTAATAATTGTAAGCACAGTCCCGTGAAAACGCCACCAGAAGTACCCGTACTTGTAAACATTACCAGTATTTTCGTCATTTCACAGCTTTCCACTTGAAACCTCGGTGATTGAATTCGACAGTAAATGTAGTAAGAATCTATTTACGTGTACTTGAGATGTTTATTACACGTTTTTAATCATTTCTGGGAACTCTCATTGTGTATTTTAATAGTTTTACCACAATTAGACAGTTTGCTTAGAACTGTTTACTGGAACCGCCACCATTTTAACTGATTCACACAAAAAAAACGCCAAAGCCAAATCTCCTAAATTCTAAACATAAAAACTATTCTCGTTATTCCAAGGCTTTAGACACCAATTCTGGGCTCTGTAAACATGAACTCTTAATAACTGAAAGCACAGTCCCATGAAAACGCCACCCGAAGTACCCTGACTTGAAAACATTACCAGTATTTTCGACATTTCACAGCTTTCCACTGGAAACCTCCGTGATTGAATTCGTCAGTAAATGTAGTAAGAATCTATTTACGTTACTTGAAATGTTTATTACACGTTCTTAATCATTTCTGGGAACTCTCATTGTGTATTTTAACAGTTTTAACACAATTAGACAGTTTGCTTAGAAGTGTTTACTGGAACCGCCACCATTTTAACTGATTCACACAAAAAAAACGCCAAAGCCAATCCTCCTAAATTCTAAACATAAAAATTATTCTCGTTATTCCAAGGCTTGAGACACCAATTCTGGGCTCTGTAAACATGAACTCTTAATAACTGAAAGCACAGTCCCGTGAAAACGCCACCCGAATTACCGGGTCTTGTAAACATTACCAGTATTTTCATCATTTCACAGCTTTCCACTGGAAACCTCCGTGATTGAATTCGTCAGTAAATGTAGTAAGAATCTATTTACGTGTACTTGAGGTGTTTATTAAACGTTCTTAATCATTTCTGGGAACTCTCTTTGTGTATTTTAACAGTTTTACCACAATTAGACAGATTTCTTAGAAGTATTTCCTGGAACTGTCACCATTTTAAATGATACACACACAAAAAAGCCGAAGCCAATCCTCCTAAATTGTAAACATAAACGCTATTCTCCTCATTCCAAGGCTTTAGACACCAATTTTGAGCTCTGTAAACATGAACTCGTAATAATTGTAAGCACAGTCCCGTGAAAACGCCACCAGAAGTACCCGTACTTGTAAGCATTACCAGTATTTTCGTCATTTCACAGCTTTCCACTGGAAACCTCCGTGATTGAATTCGACAGTAAATGTAGTAAGAATCTATTTACGTGTACTTGAGATGTTTATTACACGTTTTTAATCATTTCTGGGAACTCTCATTGTGTATTTTAATAGTTTTACCACAATTAGACAGTTTGCTTAGAACTGTTTACTGGAACCGCCACCATTTTAACTGATTCACACAAAAAAAACGCCAAAGCCAAATCTCCTTAATTCTAAACATAAAAACTATTCTCGTTATTCCAAGGCTTGAGACACCAATTCTGGGCTCTGTAAACATGAACTCTTAATAACTGAAAGCACAGTCCCGTGAAAACGCCACCCGAAGTACCCGGTCTTGTAAACATTACCAGTATTTTCATCATTTCACAGCTTTCCACTGGAAACCTCCGTGATTGAATTCGTCAGTAAATGTAGTAAGAATCTATTTACGTGTACTTGAGGTGTTTATTAAACGTTCTTAATCATTTCTGGGAACTCTCTTTGTGTATTTTAACAGTTTTACCACAATTAGACAGATTTCTTAGAAGTATTTCCTGGAACCGTCACCATTTTAAATGATACACACACAAAAAAGCCGAAGCCAATCCTCCTAAATTGTAAACATAAACGCTATTCTCCTCATTCCAAGGCTTTAGACACCAATTCTGATCTCTGTAAATATGAACTCGTAATAATTGTAAGCACAGTCCCGTGAAAACGCCACCAGAAGTACCCGTACTTGTAAACATTACCAGTATTTTCATCATTTCACAGCTTTCCACTCGAAACCTCCGTGATTGATTTCGACAGTAAATGTAGTAAGAATCTATTTACGTGTACTTGAGGTGTTTATTACACGTTCTTAATCACTTCTGGGAACTTTCATTGTGTATTTTAACAGTTTTACCACAATTGGACAGTTTGCTTAGAAGTATTTACTGGAACCGACACCATTTTAACTGATTCACACAAAAAACACGCCAAAGCCAATCCTCCTAAATTGTAAACATATACACTATTCTCCTCATTCCAAGGCTTTAGACACCAATTCTGGGCTCTGTAAACATGAACTCTTAATAACTGAAAGCACAGTCCCATGAAAACGCCACCCGAAGTACCCTGACTTGTAAACATTACCAGTATTTTCGACATTTCACAGCTTTCCACTGGAAACCTCCGTGATTGAATTCGTCAGTAAATGTAGTAAGAATCTATTTACGTTACTTGAAATGTTTATTACACGTTCTTAATCATTTCTGGGAACTCTCATTGTGTATTTTAACAGTTTTAACACAATTAGACAGTTTGCTTAGAAGTGTTTACTGGAACCGCCACCATTTTAACTGATTCACACAAAACAAACGCCAAAGCCAATCCTCCTAAATTCTAAACATAAAAATTATTCTCGTTATTCCAAGGCTTGAGACACCAATTCTGGGCTCTGTAAACATGAACTCTTAATAACTGAAAGCACAGTCCCGTGAAAACGCCACCCGAATTACCGGGTCTTGTAAACATTACCAGTATTTTCATCATTTCACAGCTTTCCACTGGAAACCTCCGTGATTGAATTCGTCAGTAAATGTAGTAAGAATCTATTTACGTGTACTTGAGGTGTTTATTAAACGTTCTTAATCATTTCTGGGAACTCTCTTTGTGTATTTTAACAGTTTTACCACAATTAGACAGATTTCTTAGAAGTATTTCCTGGAACCGTCACCATTTTAAATGATACACACACAAAAAAGCCGAAGCCAATCCTCCTAAATTGTAAACATAAACGCTATTCTCCTCATTCCAAGGCTTTAGACACCAATTCTGATCTCTGTAAACATGAACTCGTAATAATTGTAAGCACAGTCCCGTGAAAACGCCACCAGAAGTACCCGTACTTGTAAACATTACCAGTATTTTCGTCATTTCACAGCTTTCCACTCGAAACCTCCGTGATTGAATTCGACAGTAAATGTAGTAAGAATCTATTTACGTTACTTGAAATGTTTATTACACGTTCTTAATCATTTCTGGGAACTCTCATTGTGTATTTTAACAGTTTTAACACAATTAGACAGTTTGCTTAGAAGTGTTTACTGGAACTGCCACCATTTTAACTGATTCACACAAAAAAAACGCCAAAGCCAATCCTCCTAAATTCTAAACATAAAAATTATTCTCGTTATTCCAAGGCTTTAGACACCAATTCTGAGCTCTGTAAACATGAACTCGTAATAATTGTAAGCACAGTCCCGTGAAAACGCCACCGGAAGTACCCGTACTTGTAAACATTACCAGTATTTTCCACATTTCACAGCTTTCCACTGGAAACCTCCGTGATTGAATTCGTCAGTAAATGTAGTAAGAATCTATTTACGTGTACTTGAGGTGTTTATTAAACGTTCTTAATCATTTCTGGGAACTCTCATTGTGTATTTTAACAGTTTTACCACAATTAGACAGTTTGCTTAGAAGTATTTACTGGAACCGCCACCATTTTAACTGATTCACACAAAAATAGCCAAAGCCAATCATCCTAAATTGTAAATATAAACACTATGCTCCTCATTCCAAGGCTTTAGACACCAATTCTGAGCTCTGTAAACATGAACTCGTAATAATTGTAAGCACAGTCCCGTGAAAACGCCACCAGAAGTACCCGTACTTGTAAGCATTACCAGTATTTTCGTCATTTCACAGCTTTCCACTGGAAACCTCCGTGATTGAATTCGACAGTAAATGTAGTAAGAATCTATTTACGTGTACTTGAGATGTTTATTACACGTTTTTAATCATTTCTGGGAACTCTCATTGTGTATTTTAATAGTTTTACCACAATTAGACAGTTTGCTTAGAACTGTTTACTGGAACCGCCACCATTTTAACTGATTCACACAAAAAAAACGCCAAAGCCAAATCTCCTTAATTCTAAACATAAAAACTATTCTCGTTATTCCAAGGCTTGAGACACCAATTCTGGGCTCTGTAAACATGAACTCTTAATAACTGAAAGCACAGTCCCGTGAAAACGCCACCTGAATTACCGGGTCTTGTAAACATTACCAGTATTTTCATCATTTCACAGCTTTCCACTGGAAACCTCCGTGATTGAATTCGTCAGTAAATGTAGTAAGAATCTATTTACGTGTACTTGAGGTGTTTATTAAACGTTCTTAATCATTTCTGGGAACTCTCTTTGTGTATTTTAACAGTTTTACCACAATTAGAGAGATTTCTTAGAAGTATTTCCTGGAACCGTCACCATTTTAAATGATACACACACAAAAAAGCCGAAGCCAATCCTCCTAAATTGTAAACATAAACGCTATTCTCCTCATTCCAAGGCTTTAGACACCAATTCTGATCTCTGTAAACATGAACTCGTAATAATTGTAAGCACAGTCCCGTGAAAACGCCACCGGAAGTACCCGTACTTGTAAACATTAACAGTATTTGCGTCATTTCACAGCTTTCCAATGGAAACCTCCGTGATTGAATTCGACAGTAAATGTGGTAGGAATCTATTTACGTGTACTTGAAATGTTTATTACACGTTCTTAATCACTTCTGGGAACTTTCATTGTGTATTTTAACAGTTTTACCACAATTGGACAGTTTGCTTAGAAGTATTTACTGGAACCGACACCATTTTAACTGATTCACACAAAAAACACGCCAAAGCCAATCCTCCTAAATTGTAAACATATACACTATTCTCCTCATTCCAAGGCTTTAGACACCAATTCTGAGCTCTGTAAACATGAACTCGTAATAATTGAAAGTACAGTCCCGTGAAAACGCCACCCGAAGTACCCGGACTTGTAAACATTACCAGTATTTTCGTCATTTCACAGCTTTCCACTGGAAACCTCCGTGATTGAATTCGACAGTAAATGTAGTAAGAATCTATTTACGTGTACTTGAGGTGTTTATTAAACGTTCTTAATCATTTCTGGGAAATATCATTGTGTTTTAACAGTTTTACCACAATTAGACAGTTTGCTTAGAAGTATTTACTGGAACCGTCACCATTTTGAATGATACACACACAAAAAAGCCGAAGCCAATCCTCCTAAATTGTAAACATAAACGCTATTCTCCTCATTCCAAGGCTTTAGACACCAATTCTGATCTCTGTAAACATGAACTCGTCATAATTGTAAGCACAGTCCCGTGAAAACGCCACCAGAAGTATCCGTACTTGTAAACATTACCAGTATTTTCGTCATTTCACAGCTTTCCACTCGAAACCTCCGTGATTGAATTCGACAGTAAAGGTAGTAAGAATCTATTTATGTGTACTTGAAATGTTTCTTACACGTGCTTAATCACTTCTGGGTACTTTCATTGTGTATTTTAACAGTTTTACCACAATTGGACAGTTTGCTTAGAAGTATTTACTGGAACCGACACCATTTTAACTGATTCACACAAAAAACACGCCAAAGCCAATCCTCCTAAATTGTAAACATATACACTATTCTCCTCATTCCAAGGCTTTAGACACCAATTCTGAGCTCTGTAAACATGAACTCGTAATAATTGAAAGTACAGTCCCGTGAAAACGCCACCCGAAGTACCCGGACTTGTAAACATTACCAGTATTTTCGTCATTTCACAGCTTTCCACTGGAAACCTCCGTGATTGAATTCGACAGTAAATGTAGTAAGAATCTATTTACGTGTACTTGAGATGTTTATTACACGTTTTTAATCATTTCTGGGAACTCTCATTGTGTATTTTAATAGTTTTACCACAATTAGACAGATTTCTTAGAAGTATTTCCTGGAACCGTCACCATTTTAAATGATACACACACAAAAAAGCCGAAGCCAATCCTCCTAAATTGTAAACATAAACGCTATTCTCCTCATTCCAAGGCTTTAGACACCAATTCTGATCTCTGTAAACATGAACTCGTAATAATTGTAAGCACAGTCCCGTGAAAACGCCACCAGAAGTACCCGTACTTGTAAACATTACCAGTATTTTCATCATTTCACAGCTTTCCACTCGAAACCTCCGTGATTGATTTCGACAGTAAATGTAGTAAGAATCTATTTACGTGTACTTGAGGTGTTTATTAAACGTTCTTAATCATTTCTGGGAAATATCATTGTGTATTTTAACAGTTTTACCACAATTAGACAGTTTGCTTAGAAGTATTTACTGGAACCGTCACCATTTTGAATGATACACACACAAAAAAGCCGAAGCCAATCCTCCTAAATTGTAAACATAAACGCTATTCTCCTCATTCCAAGGCTTTAGACACCAATTCTGATCTCTGTAAACATGAACTCGTCATAATTGTAAGCACAGTCCCGTGAAAACGCCACCAGAAGTATCCGTACTTGTAAACATTACCAGTATTTTCGTCATTTCACAGCTTTCCACTCGAAACCTCCGTGATTGAATTCGACAGTAAAGGTAGTAAGAATCTATTTATGTGTACTTGAAATGTTTCTTACACGTGCTTAATCACTTCTGGGTACTTTCATTGTGTATTTTAACAGTTTTACCACAATTGGACAGTTTGCTTAGAAGTATTTACTGGAACCGACACCATTTTAACTGATTCACACAAAAAACACGCCAAAGCCAATCCTCCTAAATTGTAAACATATACACTATTCTCCTCATTCCAAGGCTTTAGACACCAATTCTGAGCTCTGTAAACATGAACTCGTAATAATTGAAAGTACAGTCCCGTGAAAACGCCACCCGAAGTACCCGGACTTGTAAACATTACCAGTATTTTCGTCATTTCACAGCTTTCCACTGGAAACCTCCGTGATTGAATTCGACAGTAAATGTAGTAAGAATCTATTTACGTGTACTTGAGATGTTTATTACACGTTTTTAATCATTTCTGGGAACTCTCATTGTGTATTTTAATAGTTTTACCACAATTAGACAGATTTCTTAGAAGTATTTCCTGGAACCGTCACCATTTTAAATGATACACACACAAAAAAGCCGAAGCCAATCCTCCTAAATTGTAAACATAAACGCTATTCTCCTCATTCCAAGGCTTTAGACACCAATTCTGATCTCTGTAAACATGAACTCGTAATAATTGTAAGCACAGTCCCGTGAAAACGCCACCAGAAGTACCCGTACTTGTAAACATTACCAGTATTTTCATCATTTCACAGCTTTCCACTCGAAACCTCCGTGATTGATTTCGACAGTAAATGTAGTAAGAATCTATTTACGTGTACTTGAGGTGTTTATTAAACGTTCTTAATCATTTCTGGGAACTCTCTTTGTGTATTTTAACAGTTTTACCACAATTAGACAGATTTCTTAGAAGTATTTCCTGGAACCGTCACCATTTTAAATGATACACACACAAAAAAGCCGAAGCCAATCCTCCTAAATTGTAAACATAAACGCTATTCTCCTCATTCCAAGGCTTTAGACACCAATTCTGATCTCTGTAAACATGAACTCGTCATAATTGTAAGCACAGTCCCTTGAAAACGCCACCAGAAGTACCCGTACTTGTAAACATTACCAGTATTTTCGTCATTTCACAGCTTTCCACTCGAAACCTCCGTGATTGAATTCGACAGTAAAGGTAGTAAGAATCTATTTATGTGTACTTGAAATGTTTCTTACACGTGCTTAATCACTTCTGGGTACTTTCATTGTGTATTTTAACAGTTTTACCACAATTGGACAGTTTGCTTAGAAGTATTTACTGGAACCGACACCATTTTAACTGATTCACACAAAAAACACGCCAAAGCCAATCCTCCTAAATTGTAAACATATACACTATTCTCCTCATTCCAAGGCTTTAGACACCAATTCTGAGCTCTGTAAACATGAACTCGTAATAATTTTAAGCACAGTCCCGTGAAAACGCCACCGGAAGTACCCGTACTTGTAAACATTACCAGTATTTGCGTCATTTCACAGCTTTCCACTGGAAACCTCCGTGATTGAATTCGTCAGTAAATGTAGTAAGAATCTATTTACGTGTACTTGAGGTGTTTATTAAACGTTCTTAATCATTTCTAGGAACTCTCATTGTGTATTTTAACAGTTTTACCACAATTAGACAGATTTCTTAGAAGTATTTCCTGGAACCGTCACCAATTTAAATGATACACACACAAAAAAGCCGAAGCCAATCCTCCTAAATTGTAAACATAAACGCTATTCTCCTCACTCCAAGGCTTTAGACACCAATTCTGATCTCTGTAAAGATGAACTCGTAATAATTGTAAGCACAGTCCCGTGAAAACGCCACCAGAAGTGCCCGTACTTGTAAACATTACCAGTATTTTCGTCATTTCACAGCTTTCCACTCGAAACCTCCGTGATTGAATTCGACAGTAAATGTGGTAAGAATCTATTTACGTGTACTTGAAATGTTTATTACACGTTCTTAATCACTTCTGGGAACTTTCATTGTGTATTTTAACAGTTTTACCACAATTAGACAGTTTGCTTACAAGTATTTACTGGAACCGCCACCATTTTAACTGATTCACACAAAAAACACGCCAAAGCCAATCCTCCTAAATTGTAAACATAAACACTATTCTCCTCATTCCAAGGCTTTAGACACCAATTCTGAGCTCTGTAAACATGAACTCGTAATAATTGTAAGCACAGTCCCGTGAAAACGCCACCGGAAGTACCCGTACTTGTACACATGACCAGTATTTTCGTCATTTCACAGCTTTCCACTTGAAACCTCGGTGATGGAATTCGACAGTAAATGTAGTAAGAATCTATTTATGTGTACTTGAGATGTTTATTACACGTTTTTAATCATTTCTGGGAACTCTCATTGTGTATTTTAATAGTTTTACCACAATTAGACAGTTTGCTTAGAACTGTTCACTGGAACCGCCACCATTTTAACTGATTCACACAAAAAAAACGCCAAAGCCAATCCTCCTAAATTCTAAACATAAAAACTATTCTCATTATTCCAAGGCTTTAGACAGGAATTCTGACCTCTGTAAACATAAACATTTAATATTTGAAAGCACTGTCCCGTG
The DNA here is from genome assembly GCF_963259705.1 of Myotis daubentonii. Taxonomy (NCBI): domain Eukaryota; kingdom Metazoa; phylum Chordata; class Mammalia; order Chiroptera; family Vespertilionidae; genus Myotis; species Myotis daubentonii. The sequence continues at coordinate 226,658 of NW_026775455.1, forward strand.
AAAACGCCACCCAAAGTACCCGGACTTGTAAACATTACCAGTATTTTCGTCATTTCACACTTTCCACTGGAAACCTCCGTGATTGAATTCGACAGTAAATGTAGTAAGAATCTATTTACGTGTACTTGAGGTGTTTATTCAACGTTCTTAATCATTTCTGGGAACTATCATTGTGTATTTCAACAGTTTTACCACAATTAGACAGTTTGCTTAGAAGTATTTCCTGGAACAGTCACCATTTTGAATGATACACACAAAAAAAGCCGAAGCCAATCCTCCTAAATTGTAAACATAAACACTATTCTCCTCATTCCAAGGCTTTAGACACCAATTCTGAGCTCTGTAAACATGAACTCGTAATAATTGTAAGCACAGTCCCGTGAAAACGCCTCCAGAAGTACCCGTACTTGTAAACATTACCAGTATTTTCGTCATTTCACAGCTTTCCACTTGAAACCTCGGTGATTGAATTCGACAGTAAATGTAGTAAGAATCTATTTACGTGTACTTGAGATGTTTATTACACGTTTTTAATCATTTCTGGGAACTCTCATTGTGTATTTTAATAGTTTTACCACAATTAGACAGATTTCTTAGAAGTATTTCCTGGAACCATCACCATTTTAAATGATACACACACAAAAAAGCCGAAGCCAATCCTCCTAAATTGTAAACATAAACGCTATTCTCCTCATTCCAAGGCTTTAGACACCAATTCTGATCTCTGTAAACATGAACTCGTAATAATTGTAAGCACAGTCCCGTGAAAACGCCACCAGAAGTACCCGTACTTGTAAACATTACCAGTATTTTCGTCATTTCACAGCTTTCCACTGGAAACCTCCGTGATTGAATTCGACAGTAAATGTAGTAAGAATCTATTTACGTTACTTGAAATGTTTATTACACGTTCTTAATCATTTCTGGGAACTCTCATTGTGTATTTTAACAGTTTTAACACAATTAGACAGTTTGCTTAGAAGTGTTTACTGGAACTGCCACCATTTTAACTGATTCACACAAAAAAAACGCCAAAGCCAATCCTCCTAAATTCTAAACATAAAAATTATTCTCGTTATTCCAAGGCTTTAGACACCAATTCTGAGCTCTGTAAACATGAACTCGTAATAATTGTAAGCACAGTCCCGTGAAAATGCCACCGGAAGTACCCGTACTTGTAAACATTACCAGTATTTTCGACATTTCACAGCTTTCCACTGGAAACCTCCGTGATTGAATTCGTCAGTAAATGTAGTAAGAATCTATTTACGTGTACTTGAGGTGTTTATTAAACGTTCTTAATCATTTCTGGGAACTCTCATTGTGTATTTTAACAGTTTTACCACAATTAGACAGTTTGCTTAGAACTGTTTACTGGAACCGCCACCATTTTAACTGATTCACACAAAAAAAACGCCAAAGCCAATCCTCCTAAATTGTAAACATGTAAACTATTCTCGTTATTCCAAGGCTTGAGACACCAATTCTGGGCTCTGTAAACATGAACTCTTAATAACTGAAAGCACAGTTCCGTGAAAACGCCACCCGAAGTACCCGGTCTTGTAAACATTACCAGTATTTTCATCATTTCACAGCTTTCCACTGGAAACCTCCGTGATTGAATTCGTCAGTAAATGTAGTAAGAATCTATTTACGTGTACGTGAGGTGTTTATTAAACGTTCTTAATCATTTCTGGGAACTCTCTTTGTGTATTTTAACAGTTTTACCACAATTAGACAGATTTCTTAGAAGTATTTCCTGGAACCGTCACCATTTTAAATGATACACACACAAAAAAGCCGAAGCCAATCCTCCTAAATTGTAAACATAAACGCTATTCTCCTCATTCCAAGGCTTTAGACACCAATTCTGATCTCTGTAAACATGAACTCGTAATAATTGTAAGCACAGTCCCGTGAAAACGCCACCAGAAGTACCCGTACTTGTAAACATTACCAGTATTTTCGTCATTTCACAGCTTTCCACTCGAAACCTCCGTGATTGAATTCGACAGTAAATGTGGTAAGAATCTATTTACGTGTACTTGAAATGTTTATTACACGTTCTTAATCACTTCTGGGAACTTTCATTGTGTATTTTAACAGTTTTACCACAATTAGACAGTTTGCTTACAAGTATTTACTGGAACCGCCACCATTTTAACTGATTCACACAAAAAACACGCCAAAGCCAATCCTCCTTAATTGTAAACATAAACACTATTCTCCTCATTCCAAGGCTTTAGACACCAATTCTGAGCTCTGTAAAAATGAACTCGTAATAATTGTAAGCACAGTCCCGTGAAAACGCCACCGGAAGTACCCGTACTTGTACACATGACCAGTATTTTCGTCATTTCACAGCTTTCCACTTGAAACCTCGGTGATGGAATTCGACAGTAAATGTAGTAAGAATCTATTTATGTGTACTTGAGATGTTTATTACACGTTTTTAATCATTTCTGGGAACTCTCATTGTGTATTTTAATAGTTTTACCACAATTAGACAGTTTGCTTAGAACTGTTCACTGGAACCGCCACCATTTTAACTGATTCACACAAAAAAAACGCCAAAGCCAATCCTCCTAAATTCTAAACATAAAAACTATTCTCGTTATTCCAAGGCTTTAGACAGGAATTCTGACCTCTGTAAACATAAACATTTAATATTTGAAAGCACTGTCCCGTGAAAACGCCACCCAAAGTACCCGGACTTGTAAACATTACCAGTATTTTCGTCATTTCACACTTTCCACTGGAAACCTCCGTGATTGAATTCGACAGTAAATGTAGTAAGAATCTATTTACGTGTACTTGAGGTGTTTATTCAACGTTCTTAATCATTTCTGGGAACTATCATTGTGTATTTCAACAGTTTTACCACAATTAGACAGTTTGCTTAGAAGTATTTCCTGGAACAGTCACCATTTTGAATGATACACACAAAAAAAGCCGAAGCCAATCCTCCTAAATTGTAAACATAAACACTATTCTCCTCATTCCAAGGCTTTAGACACCAATTCTGAGCTCTGTAAACATGAACTCGTAATAATTGTAAGCACAGTCCCGTGAAAACGCCTCCAGAAGTACCCGTACTTGTAAACATTACCAGTATTTTCGTCATTTCACAGCTTTCCACTTGAAACCTCGGTGATTGAATTCGACAGTAAATGTAGTAAGAATCTATTTACGTGTACTTGAGATGTTTATTACACGTTTTTAATCATTTCTGGGAACTCTCATTGTGTATTTTAATAGTTTTACCACAATTAGGCAGATTTCTTAGAAGTATTTCCTGGAACCATCACCATTTTAAATGATACACACACAAAAAAGCCGAAGCCAATCCTCCTAAATTGTAAACATAAACGCTATTCTCCTCATTCCAAGGCTTTAGACACCAATTCTGATCTCTGTAAACATGAACTCGTAATAATTGTAAGCACAGTCCCGTGAAAACGCCACCAGAAGTACCCGTACTTGTAAACATTACCAGTATTTTCGTCATTTCACAGCTTTCCACTGGAAACCTCCGTGATTGAATTCGACAGTAAATGTAGTAAGAATCTATTTACGTTACTTGAAATGTTTATTACACGTTCTTAATCATTTCTGGGAACTCTCATTGTGTATTTTAACAGTTTTAACACAATTAGACAGTTTGCTTAGAAGTGTTTACTGGAACTGCCACCATTTTAACTGATTCACACAAAAAAAACGCCAAAGCCAATCCTCCTAAATTCTAAACATAAAAATTATTCTCGTTATTCCAAGGCTTTAGACACCAATTCTGAGCTCTGTAAACATGAACTCGTAATAATTGTAAGCACAGTCCCGTGAAAATGCCACCGGAAGTACCCGTACTTGTAAACATTACCAGTATTTTCGACATTTCACAGCTTTCCACTGGAAACCTCCGTGATTGAATTCGTCAGTAAATGTAGTAAGAATCTATTTACGTGTACTTGAGGTGTTTATTAAACGTTCTTAATCATTTCTGGGAACTCTCATTGTGTATTTTAACAGTTTTACCACAATTAGACAGTTTGCTTAGAACTGTTTACTGGAACCGCCACCATTTTAACTGATTCACACAAAAAAAACGCCAAAGCCAATCCTCCTAAATTGTAAACATGTAAACTATTCTCGTTATTCCAAGGCTTGAGACACCAATTCTGGGCTCTGTAAACATGAACTCTTAATAACTGAAAGCACAGTTCCGTGAAAACGCCACCCGAAGTACCCGGTCTTGTAAACATTACCAGTATTTTCATCATTTCACAGCTTTCCACTGGAAACCTCCGTGATTGAATTCGTCAGTAAATGTAGTAAGAATCTATTTACGTGTACGTGAGGTGTTTATTAAACGTTCTTAATCATTTCTGGGAACTCTCTTTGTGTATTTTAACAGTTTTACCACAATTAGACAGATTTCTTAGAAGTATTTCCTGGAACCGTCACCATTTTAAATGATACACACACAAAAAAGCCGAAGCCAATCCTCCTAAATTGTAAACATAAACGCTATTCTCCTCATTCCAAGGCTTTAGACACCAATTCTGATCTCTGTAAACATGAACTCGTAATAATTGTAAGCACAGTCCCGTGAAAACGCCACCAGAAGTACCCGTACTTGTAAACATTACCAGTATTTTCGTCATTTCACAGCTTTCCCCTCGAAACTTCCGTGATTGAATTCGACAATAAATGTGGTAAGAATCTATTTACGTGTACTTGAGATATTTATTACACGTTTTTAATCATTTCTGGGAAGTCTCATTGTGTATTTTAATAGTTTTACCACAATTAGACAGTTTGCTTAGAACTGTTCACTGGAACCGCCACCATTTTAACTGATTCACACAAAAAAAACGCCAAAGCCAAATCTCCTTAATTCTAAACATAAAAACTATTCTCGTTATTCCAAGGCTTGAGACACCAATTCTGGGCTCTGTAAACATGAACTCTTAATAACTGAAAGCACAGTCCCGTGAAAACGCCACCCGAAGTACCCGGTCTTGTAAACATTACCAGTATTTTCATCATTTCACAGCTTTCCACTGGAAACCTCCGTGATTGAATTCGTCAGTAAATGTAGTAAGAATCTATTTACGTGTACTTGAGGTGTTTATTAAACGTTCTTAATCATTTCTGGGAACTCTCTTTGTGTATTTTAACAGTTTTACCACAATTAGACAGATTTCTTAGAAGTATTTCCTGGAACCGTCACCATTTTAAATGATACACACACAAAAAAGCCGAAGCCAATCCTCCTAAATTGTAAACATAAACGCTATTCTCCTCATTCCAAGGCTTTAGACACCAATTCTGATCTCTGTAAACATGAACTCGTAATAATTGTAAGCACAGTCCCTTGAAAACGCCACCAGAAGTACCCGTACTTGTAAACATTACCAGTATTTTCGTCATTTCACAGCTTTCCACTAGAAACCTCCGTGATTGAATTCGACAGTAAATGTAGTAAGAATCTATTTACGTGTACTTGAAATGTTTCTTACACGTTCTTAATCACTTCTGGGTACTTTCATTGTGTATTTTAACAGTTTTACCACAATTGGACAGTTTGCTTAGAAGTATTTACTGGAACCGTCACCATTTTAACTGATTCACACAAAAAACACGCCAAAGCCAATCCTCCTAAATTGTAAACATATACACTATTCTCCTCATTCCAAGGCTTTAGACACCAATTCTGAGCTCTGTAAACATGAACTCGTAATAATTGAAAGTACAGTCCCGTGAAAACCTCACCCGAAGTACCCGGACTTGTAAACATTACCAGTATTTTCGTCATTTCACAGCTTTCCACTGGAAACCTCCGTGATTGAATTCGACAGTAAATGTAGTAAGAATCTATTTACGTGTACTTGAGGTGTTTATTAAACGTTCTTAATCATTTCTGGGAAATATCATTGTGTATTTTAACAGTTTTACCACAATTAGACAGTTTGCTTAGAAGTATTTACTGGAACCGTCACCATTTTGAATGATACACACACAAAAAAGCCGAAGCCAATCCTCCTAAATTGTAAACATAAACGCTATTCTCCTCATTCCAAGGCTTTAGACACCAATTCTGAGCTCTGTAAACATGAACTCGTAATAATTGTAAGCACAGTCCCGTGAAAACGCCACCAGAAGTACCCGTACTTGTACACATGACCAGTATTTTCGTCATTTCACAGCTTTCCACTTGAAACCTCGGTGATGGAATTCGACAGTAAATGTAGTAAGAATCTATTTATGTGTACTTGAGATGTTTATTACACGTTTTTAATCATTTCTGGGAAGTCTCATTGTGTATTTTAATAGTTTTACCACAATTAGACAGTTTGCTTAGAACTGTTCACTGGAACCGCCACCATTTTAACTGATTCACACAAAAAAAACGCCAAAGCCAATCCTCCTAAATTCTAAACATAAAAACTATTCTCGTTATTCCAAGGCTTTAGACAGGAATTCTGACCTCTGTAAACATAAACATTTAATATTTGAAAGCACTGTCCCGTGAAAACGCCACCCAAAGTACCCGGACTTGTAAACATTACCAGTATTTTCGTCATTTCACACTTTCCACTGGAAACCTCCGTGATTGAATTCGACAGTAAATGTAGTAAGAATCTATTTACGTGTACTTGAGGTGTTTATTCAACGTTCTTAATCATTTCTGGGAACTATCATTGTGTATTTCAACAGTTTTACCACAATTAGACAGTTTGCTTAGAAGTATTTCCTGGAACAGTCACCATTTTGAATGATACACACAAAAAAAGCCGAAGCCAATCCTCCTAAATTGTAAACATAAACACTATTCTCCTCATTCCAAGGCTTTAGACACCAATTCTGAGCTCTGTAAACATGAACTCGTAATAATTGTAAGCACAGTCCCGTGAAAACGCCTCCAGAAGTACCCGTACTTGTAAACATTACCAGTATTTTCGTCATTTCACAGCTTTCCACTTGAAACCTCGGTGATTGAATTCGACAGTAAATGTAGTAAGAATCTATTTACGTGTACTTGAGATGTTTATTACACGTTTTTAATCATTTCTGGGAACTCTCATTGTGTATTTTAATAGTTTTACCACAATTAGACAGATTTCTTAGAAGTATTTCCTGGAACCATCACCATTTTAAATGATACACACACAAAAAAGCCGAAGCCAATCCTCCTAAATTGTAAACATAAACGCTATTCTCCTCATTCCAAGGCTTTAGACACCAATTCTGATCTCTGTAAACATGAACTCGTAATAATTGTAAGCACAGTCCCATGAAAACGCCACCAGAAGTACCCGTACTTGTAAACATTACCAGTATTTTCGTCATTTCACAGCTTTCCACTGGAAACCTCCGTGATTGAATTCGACAGTAAATGTAGTAAGAATCTATTTACGTTACTTGAAATGTTTATTACACGTTCTTAATCATTTCTGGGAACTCTCATTGTGTATTTTAACAGTTTTAACACAATTAGACAGTTTGCTTAGAAGTGTTTACTGGAACTGCCACCATTTTAACTGATTCACACAAAAAAAACGCCAAAGCCAATCCTCCTAAATTCTAAACATAAAAATTATTCTCGTTATTCCAAGGCTTTAGACACCAATTCTGAGCTCTGTAAACATGAACTCGTAATAATTGTAAGCACAGTCCCGTGAAAATGCCACCGGAAGTACCCGTACTTGTAAACATTACCAGTATTTTCGACATTTCACAGCTTTCCACTGGAAACCTCCGTGATTGAATTCGTCAGTAAATGTAGTAAGAATCTATTTACGTGTACTTGAGGTGTTTATTAAACGTTCTTAATCATTTCTGGGAACTCTCATTGTGTATTTTAACAGTTTTACCACAATTAGACAGTTTGCTTAGAACTGTTTACTGGAACCGCCACCATTTTAACTGATTCACACAAAAAAAACGCCAAAGCCAATCCTCCTAAATTGTAAACATATAAACTATTCTCGTTATTCCAAGGCTTGAGACACCAATTCTGGGCTCTGTAAACATGAACTCTTAATAACTGAAAGCACAGTCCCGTGAAAACGCCACCCGAAGTACCCGGTCTTGTAAACATTACCAGTATTTTCATCATTTCACAGCTTTCCACTGGAAACCTCCGTGATTGAATTCGTCAGTAAATGTAGTAAGAATCTATTTACGTGTACTTGAGGTGTTTATTAAACGTTCTTAATCATTTCTGGGAACTCTCTTTGTGTATTTTAACAGTTTTACCACAATTAGACAGATTTCTTAGAAGTATTTCCTGGAACCGTCACCATTTTAAATGATACACACACAAAAAAGCCGAAGCCAATCCTCCTAAATTGTAAACATAAACGCTATTCTCCTCATTCCAAGGCTTTAGACACCAATTCTGATCTCTGTAAACATGAACTCGTAATAATTGTAAGCACAGTCCCTTTAAAACGCCACCAGAAGTACCCGTACTTGTAAACATTACCAGTATTTTCGTCATTTCACAGCTTTCCACTAGAAACCTCCGTGATTGAATTCGACAGTAAATGTAGTAAGAATCTATTTACGTGTACTTGAAATGTTTCTTACACGTTCTTAATCACTTCTGGGTACTTTCATTGTGTATTTTAACAGTTTTACCACAATTGGACAGTTTGCTTAGAAGTATTTACTGGAACCGTCACCATTTTAACTGATTCACACAAAAAACACGCCAAAGCCAATCCTCCTAAATTGTAAACATATACACTATTCTCCTCATTCCAAGGCTTTAGACACCAATTCTGAGCTCTGTAAACATGAACTCGTAATAATTGAAAGTACAGTCCCGTGAAAACCTCACCCGAAGTACCCGGACTTGTAAACATTACCAGTATTTTCGTCATTTCACAGCTTTCCACTGGAAACCTCCGTGATTGAATTCGACAGTAAATGTAGTAAGAATCTATTTACGTGTACTTGAGGTGTTTATTAAACGTTCTTAATCATTTCTGGGAAATATCATTGTGTATTTTAACAGTTTTACCACAATTAGACAGTTTGCTTAGAAGTATTTACTGGAACCGTCACCATTTTGAATGATACACACACAAAAAAGCCGAAGCCAATCCTCCTAAATTGTAAACATAAACGCTATTCTCCTCATTCCAAGGCTTTAGACACCAATTCTGAGCTCTGTAAACATGAACTCGTAATAATTGTAAGCACAGTCCCGTGAAAACGCCACCAGAAGTACCCGTACTTGTACACATGACCAGTATTTTCGTCATTTCACAGCTTTCCACTTGAAACCTCGGTGATGGAATTCGACAGTAAATGTAGTAAGAATCTATTTATGTGTACTTGAGATGTTTATTACACGTTTTTAATCATTTCTGGGAAGTCTCATTGTGTATTTTAATAGTTTTACCACAATTAGACAGTTTGCTTAGAACTGTTCACTGGAACCGCCACCATTTTAACTGATTCACACAAAAAAAACGCCAAAGCCAATCCTCCTAAATTCTAAACATAAAAACTATTCTCGTTATTCCAAGGCTTTAGACAGGAATTCTGACCTCTGTAAACATAAACATTTAATATTTGAAAGCACTGTCCCGTGAAAACGCCACCCAAAGTACCCGGACTTGTAAACATTACCAGTATTTTCGTCATTTCACACTTTCCACTGGAAACCTCCGTGATTGAATTCGACAGTAAATGTAGTAAGAATCTATTTACGTGTACTTGAGGTGTTTATTCAACGTTCTTAATCATTTCTGGGAACTATCATTGTGTATTTCAACAGTTTTACCACAATTAGACAGTTTGCTTAGAAGTATTTCCTGGAACAGTCACCATTTTGAATGATACACACAAAAAAAGCCGAAGCCAATCCTCCTAAATTGTAAACATAAACACTATTCTCCTCATTCCAAGGCTTTAGACACCAATTCTGAGCTCTGTAAACATGAACTCGTAATAATTGTAAGCACAGTCCCGTGAAAACGCCTCCAGAAGTACCCGTACTTGTAAACATTACCAGTATTTTCGTCATTTCACAGCTTTCCACTTGAAACCTCGGTGATTGAATTCGACAGTAAATGTAGTAAGAATCTATTTACGTGTACTTGAGATGTTTATTACACGTTTTTAATCATTTCTGGGAACTCTCATTGTGTATTTTAATAGTTTTACCACAATTAGACAGATTTCTTAGAAGTATTTCCTGGAACCATCACCATTTTAAATGATACACACACAAAAAAGCCGAAGCCAATCCTCCTAAATTGTAAACATAAACGCTATTCTCCTCATTCCAAGGCTTTAGACACCAATTCTGATCTCTGTAAACATGAACTCGTAATAATTGTAAGCACAGTCCCATGAAAACGCCACCAGAAGTACCCGTACTTGTAAACATTACCAGTATTTTCGTCATTTCACAGCTTTCCACTGGAAACCTCCGTGATTGAATTCGACAGTAAATGTAGTAAGAATCTATTTACGTTACTTGAAATGTTTATTACACGTTCTTAATCATTTCTGGGAACTCTCATTGTGTATTTTAACAGTTTTAACACAATTAGACAGTTTGCTTAGAAGTGTTTACTGGAACTGCCACCATTTTAACTGATTCACACAAAAAAAACGCCAAAGCCAATCCTCCTAAATTCTAAACATAAAAATTATTCTCGTTATTCCAAGGCTTTAGACACCAATTCTGAGCTCTGTAAACATGAACTCGTAATAATTGTAAGCACAGTCCCGTGAAAATGCCACCGGAAGTACCCGTACTTGTAAACATTACCAGTATTTTCGACATTTCACAGCTTTCCACTGGAAACCTCCGTGATTGAATTCGTCAGTAAATGTAGTAAGAATCTATTTACGTGTACTTGAAATGTTTCTTACACGTTCTTAATCACTTCTGGGTACTTTCATTGTGTATTTTAACAGTTTTACCACAATTGGACAGTTTGCTTAGAAGTATTTACTGGAACCGTCACCATTTTAACTGATTCACACAAAAAACACGCCAAAGCCAATCCTCCTAAATTGTAAACATATACACTATTCTCCTCATTCCAAGGCTTTAGACACCAATTCTGAGCTCTGTAAACATGAACTCGTAATAATTGAAAGTACAGTCCCGTGAAAACCTCACCCGAAGTACCCGGACTTGTAAACATTACCAGTATTTTCGTCATTTCACAGCTTTCCACTGGAAACCTCCGTGATTGAATTCGACAGTAAATGTAGTAAGAATCTATTTACGTGTACTTGAGGTGTTTATTAAACGTTCTTAATCATTTCTGGGAAATATCATTGTGTATTTTAACAGTTTTACCACAATTAGACAGTTTGCTTAGAAGTATTTACTGGAACCGTCACCATTTTGAATGATACACACACAAAAAAGCCGAAGCCAATCCTCCTAAATTGTAAACATAAACGCTATTCTCCTCATTCCAAGGCTTTAGACACCAATTCTGAGCTCTGTAAACATGAACTCGTAATAATTGTAAGCACAGTCCCGTGAAAACGCCACCAGAAGTACCCGTACTTGTACACATGACCAGTATTTTCGTCATTTCACAGCTTTCCACTTGAAACCTCGGTGATGGAATTCGACAGTAAATGTAGTAAGAATCTATTTATGTGTACTTGAGATGTTTATTACACGTTTTTAATCATTTCTGGGAAGTCTCATTGTGTATTTTAATAGTTTTACCACAATTAGACAGTTTGCTTAGAACTGTTCACTGGAACCGCCACCATTTTAACTGATTCACACAAAAAAAACGCCAAAGCCAATCCTCCTAAATTCTAAACATAAAAACTATTCTCGTTATTCCAAGGCTTTAGACAGGAATTCTGACCTCTGTAAACATAAACATTTAATATTTGAAAGCACTGTCCCGTGAAAACGCCACCCAAAGTACCCGGACTTGTAAACATTACCAGTATTTTCGTCATTTCACACTTTCCACTGGAAACCTCCGTGATTGAATTCGTCAGTAAATGTAGTAAGAATCTATTTACGTGTACTTGAGGTGTTTATTAAACGTTCTTAATCATTTCTGGGAACTCTCTTTGTGTATTTTAACAGTTTTACCACAATTAGACAGATTTCTTAGAAGTATTTCCTGGAACCGTCACCATTTTAAATGATACACACACAAAAAAGCCGAAGCCAATCCTCCTAAATTGTAAACATAAACGCTATTCTCCTCATTCCAAGGCTTTAGACACCAATTCTGATCTCTGTAAACATGAACTCGTAATAATTGTAAGCACAGTCCCTTTAAAACGCCACCAGAAGTACCCGTACTTGTAAACATTACCAGTATTTTCGTCATTTCACAGCTTTCCACTAGAAACCTCCGTGATTGAATTCGACAGTAAATGTAGTAAGAATCTATTTACGTGTACTTGAAATGTTTCTTACACGTTCTTAATCACTTCTGGGTACTTTCATTGTGTATTTTAACAGTTTTACCACAATTGGACAGTTTGCTTAGAAGTATTTACTGGAACCGTCACCATTTTAACTGATTCACACAAAAAACACGCCAAAGCCAATCCTCCTAAATTGTAAACATATACACTATTCTCCTCATTCCAAGGCTTTAGACACCAATTCTGAGCTCTGTAAACATGAACTCGTAATAATTGAAAGTACAGTCCCGTGAAAACCTCACCCGAAGTACCCGGACTTGTAAACATTACCAGTATTTTCGTCATTTCACAGCTTTCCACTGGAAACCTCCGTGATTGAATTCGACAGTAAATGTAGTAAGAATCTATTTACGTGTACTTGAGGTGTTTATTAAACGTTCTTAATCATTTCTGGGAAATATCATTGTGTATTTTAACAGTTTTACCACAATTAGACAGTTTGCTTAGAAGTATTTACTGGAACCGTCACCATTTTGAATGATACACACACAAAAAAGCCGAAGCCAATCCTCCTAAATTGTAAACATAAACGCTATTCTCCTCATTCCAAGGCTTTAGACACCAATTCTGAGCTCTGTAAACATGAACTCGTAATAATTGTAAGCACAGTCCCGTGAAAACGCCACCAGAAGTACCCGTACTTGTACACATGACCAGTATTTTCGTCATTTCACAGCTTTCCACTTGAAACCTCGGTGATGGAATTCGACAGTAAATGTAGTAAGAATCTATTTATGTGTACTTGAGATGTTTATTACACGTTTTTAATCATTTCTGGGAAGTCTCATTGTGTATTTTAATAGTTTTACCACAATTAGACAGTTTGCTTAGAACTGTTCACTGGAACCGCCACCATTTTAACTGATTCACACAAAAAAAACGCCAAAGCCAATCCTCCTAAATTCTAAACATAAAAACTATTCTCGTTATTCCAAGGCTTTAGACAGGAATTCTGACCTCTGTAAACATAAACATTTAATATTTGAAAGCACTGTCCCGTGAAAACGCCACCCAAAGTACCCGGACTTGTAAACATTACCAGTATTTTCGTCATTTCACACTTTCCACTGGAAACCTCCGTGATTGAATTCGACAGTAAATGTAGTAAGAATCTATTTACGTGTACTTGAGGTGTTTATTCAACGTTCTTAATCATTTCTGGGAACTATCATTGTGTATTTCAACAGTTTTACCACAATTAGACAGTTTGCTTAGAAGTATTTCCTGGAACAGTCACCATTTTGAATGATACACACAAAAAAAGCCGAAGCCAATCCTCCTAAATTGTAAACATAAACACTATTCTCCTCATTCCAAGGCTTTAGACACCAATTCTGAGCTCTGTAAACATGAACTCGTAATAATTGTAAGCACAGTCCCGTGAAAACGCCTCCAGAAGTACCCGTACTTGTAAACATTACCAGTATTTTCGTCATTTCACAGCTTTCCACTTGAAACCTCGGTGATTGAATTCGACAGTAAATGTAGTAAGAATCTATTTACGTGTACTTGAGATGTTTATTACACGTTTTTAATCATTTCTGGGAACTCTCATTGTGTATTTTAATAGTTTTACCACAATTAGACAGATTTCTTAGAAGTATTTCCTGGAACCATCACCATTTTAAATGATACACACACAAAAAAGCCGAAGCCAATCCTCCTAAATTGTAAACATAAACGCTATTCTCCTCATTCCAAGGCTTTAGACACCAATTCTGATCTCTGTAAACATGAACTCGTAATAATTGTAAGCACAGTCCCATGAAAACGCCACCAGAAGTACCCGTACTTGTAAACATTACCAGTATTTTCGTCATTTCACAGCTTTCCACTGGAAACCTCCGTGATTGAATTCGACAGTAAATGTAGTAAGAATCTATTTACGTTACTTGAAATGTTTATTACACGTTCTTAATCATTTCTGGGAACTCTCATTGTGTATTTTAACAGTTTTAACACAATTAGACAGTTTGCTTAGAAGTGTTTACTGGAACTGCCACCATTTTAACTGATTCACACAAAAAAAACGCCAAAGCCAATCCTCCTAAATTCTAAACATAAAAATTATTCTCGTTATTCCAAGGCTTTAGACACCAATTCTGAGCTCTGTAAACATGAACTCGTAATAATTGTAAGCACAGTCCCGTGAAAATGCCACCGGAAGTACCCGTACTTGTAAACATTACCAGTATTTTCGACATTTCACAGCTTTCCACTGGAAACCTCCGTGATTGAATTCGTCAGTAAATGTAGTAAGAATCTATTTACGTGTACTTGAGGTGTTTATTAAACGTTCTTAATCATTTCTGGGAACTCTCATTGTGTATTTTAACAGTTTTACCACAATTAGACAGTTTGCTTAGAACTGTTTACTGGAACCGCCACCATTTTAACTGATTCACACAAAAAAAACGCCAAAGCCAATCCTCCTAAATTGTAAACATATAAACTATTCTCGTTATTCCAAGGCTTGAGACACCAATTCTGGGCTCTGTAAACATGAACTCTTAATAACTGAAAGCACAGTCCCGTGAAAACGCCACCCGAAGTACCCGGTCTTGTAAACATTACCAGTATTTTCATCATTTCACAGCTTTCCACTGGAAACCTCCGTGATTGAATTCGTCAGTAAATGTAGTAAGAATCTATTTACGTGTACGTGAGGTGTTTATTAAACGTTCTTAATCATTTCTGGGAACTCTCTTTGTGTATTTTAACAGTTTTACCACAATTAGACAGATTTCTTAGAAGTATTTCCTGGAACCGTCACCATTTTAAATGATACACACACAAAAAAGCCGAAGCCAATCCTCCTAAATTGTAAACATAAACGCTATTCTCCTCATTCCAAGGCTTTAGACACCAATTCTGATCTCTGTAAACATGAACTCGTAATAATTGTAAGCACAGTCCCGTGAAAACGCCACCAGAAGTACCCGTACTTGTAAACATTACCAGTATTTTCGTCATTTCACAGCTTTCCCCTCGAAACCTCCGTGATTGAATTCGACAGTAAATGTGGTAAGAATCTATTTACGTGTACTTGAAATGTTTATTACACGTTCTTAATCACTTCTGGGAACTTTCATTGTGTATTTTAACAGTTTTACCACAATTAGACAGTTTGCTTAGAAGTATTTACTGGAACCGCCACCATTTTAACTGATTCACACAAAAAACACGCCAAAGCCAATCCTCCTAAATTGTAAACATAAACACTATTCTCCTCATTCCAAGGCTTTAGACACCAATTCTGAGCTCTGTAAACATGAACTCGTAATAATTGTAAGCACAGTCCCGTGAAAACGCCACCAGAAGTACCCGTACTTGTACACATGACCAGTATTTTCGTCATTTCACAGCTTTCCACTTGAAACCTCGGTGATGGAATTCGACAGTAAATGTAGTAAGAATCTATTTATGTGTACTTGAGATATTTATTACACGTTTTTAATCATTTCTGGGAAGTCTCATTGTGTATTTTAATAGTTTTACCACAATTAGACAGTTTGCTTAGAACTGTTCACTGGAACCGCCACCATTTTAACTGATTCACACAAAAAAAACACCAAAGCCAATCCTCCTAAATTCTAAACATAAAAACTATTCTCGTTATTCCAAGGCTTTAGACAGGAATTCTGACCTCTGTAAACATAAACATTTAATATTTGAAAGCACTGTCCCGTGAAAACGCCACCCAAAGTACCCGGACTTGTAAACATTACCAGTATTTTCGTCATTTCACACTTTCCACTGGAAACCTCCGTGATTGAATTCGACAGTAAATGTAGTAAGAATCTATTTACGTGTACTTGAGGTGTTTTTTCAACGTTCTTAATCATTTCTGGGAACTATCATTGTGTATTTCAACAGTTTTACCACAATTAGACAGTTTGCTTAGAAGTATTTCCTGGAACAGTCACCATTTTGAATGATACACACAAAAAAAGCCGAAGCCAATCCTCCTAAATTGTAAACATAAACACTATTCTCCTCATTCCAAGGCTTTAGACACCAATTCTGAGCTCTGTAAACATGAACTCGTAATAATTGTAAGCACAGTCCCGTGAAAACGCCTCCAGAAGTACCCGTACTTGTAAACATTACCAGTATTTTCGTCATTTCACAGCTTTCCACTTGAAACCTCGGTGATTGAAT
Organism: Myotis daubentonii; assembly: GCF_963259705.1. Classification (NCBI taxonomy): domain Eukaryota; kingdom Metazoa; phylum Chordata; class Mammalia; order Chiroptera; family Vespertilionidae; genus Myotis; species Myotis daubentonii. The sequence continues at coordinate 243,263 of NW_026775455.1, forward strand.
TCGACAGTAAATGTAGTAAGAATCTATTTACGTGTACTTGAGATGTTTATTACACGTTTTTAATCATTTCTGGGAACTCTCATTGTGTATTTTAATAGTTTTACCACAATTAGACAGTTTGCTTAGAACTGTTTACTGGAACCGCCACCATTTTAACTGATTCACACAAAAAAAACGCCAAAGCCAAATCTCCTAAATTCTAAACATAAAAACTATTCTCGTTATTCCAAGGCTTTAGACACCAATTCTGGGCTCTGTAAACATGAACTCTTAATAACTGAAAGCACAGTCCCATGAAAACGCCACCCGAAGTACCCTGACTTGTAAACATTACCAGTATTTTCGACATTTCACAGCTTTCCTCTGGAAACCTCCGTGATTGAATTCATCAGTAAATGTAGTAAGAATCTATTTACGTGTACTTGAGGTGTTTATTAAACGTTCTTAATCATTTCTGGGAACTCTCATTGTGTATTTTAACAGTTTTACCACAATTAGACAGATTTCTTAGAAGTATTTCCTGGAACCATCACCATTTTAAATGATACACACACAAAAAAGCCGAAGCCAATCCTCCTAAATTGTAAACATAAACGCTATTCTCCTCATTCCAAGGCTTTAGACACCAATTCTGATCTCTGTAAACATGAACTCGTAATAATTGTAAGCACAGTCCCGTGAAAACGCCACCAGAAGTACCCGTACTTGTAAACATTACCAGTATTTTCGTCATTTCACAGCTTTCCACTGGAAACCTCCGTGATTGAATTCGACAGTAAATGTAGTAAGAATCTATTTACGTTACTTGAAATGTTTATTACACGTTCTTAATCATTTCTGGGAACTCTCATTGTGTATTTTAACAGTTTTAACACAATTAGACAGTTTGCTTAGAAGTGTTTACTGGAACTGCCACCATTTTAACTGATTCACACAAAAAACACGCCAAAGCCAATCCTCCTAAATTGTAAACATATAAATTATTCTCGTGATTCCAAGGCTTTAGACACCAATTCTGAGCTCTGTAAACATGAACTCTTAATAATTGAAAGCACAGTCCCGTGAAAACGACACCCGAAGTACCCGGACTTGTAAACATTACCAGTATTTTCGTCATTTCACAGCTTTCCACTGGAAACCTCCGTGATTGAATTCGTCAGTAAATGTAGTAAGAATCTATTTACGTTACTTGAAATGTTTATTACACGTTCTTAATCATTTCTGGGAACTCTCATTGTGTATTTTAACAGTTTTAACACAATTAGACAGTTTGCTTAGAAGTGTTTACTGGAACCGCCACCATTTTAACTGATTCACACAAAAAAAACGCCAAAGCCAATCCTCCTAAATTCTAAACATAAAAATTATTCTCGTTATTCCAAGGCTTGAGACACCAATTCTGGGCTCTGTAAACATGAACTCTTAATAACTGAAAGCACAGTCCCGTGAAAACGCCACCCGAATTACCGGGTCTTGTAAACATTACCAGTATTTTCATCATTTCACAGCTTTCCACTGGAAACCTCCGTGATTGAATTCGTCAGTAAATGTAGTAAGAATCTATTTACGTGTACTTGAGGTGTTTATTAAACGTTCTTAATCATTTCTGGGAACTCTCTTTGTGTATTTTCACAGTTTTACCACAATTAGACAGATTTCTTAGAAGTATTTCCTGGAACCGTCACCATTTTAAATGATACACACACAAAAAAGCCGAAGCCAATCCTCCTAAATTGTAAACATAAACGCTATTCTCCTCATTCCAAGGCTTTAGACACCAATTCTGATCTCTGTAAACATGAACTCGTAATAATTGTAAGCACAGTCCCGTGAAAACGCCACCAGAAGTACCCGTACTTGTAAACATTACCAGTGTTTTCATCATTTCACAGCTTTCCACTCGAAACCTCCGTGATTGATTTCGACAGTAAATGTAGTAAGAATCTATTTACGTGTACTTGAGGTGTTTATTACACGTTCTTAATCACTTCTGGGAACTTTCATTGTGTATTTTAACAGTTTTACCACAATTAGACAGTTTGCTTAGAAGTATTTACTGGAACCGACACCATTTTAACTGATTCACACAAAAAACACGCCAAAGCCAATCCTCCTAAATTGTAAACATATACACTATTCTCCTCATTCCAAGGCTTTAGACACCAATTCTGGGCTCTGTAAACATGAACTCTTAATAACTGAAAGCACAGTCCCATGAAAACGCCACCCGAAGTACCCTGACTTGTAAACATTACCAGTATTTTCGACATTTCACAGCTTTCCACTGGAAACCTCCGTGATTGAATTCGTCAGTAAATGTAGTAAGAATCTATTTACGTTACTTGAAATGTTTATTACACGTTTTTAATCATTTCTGGGAACTCTCATTGTGTATTTTAACAGTTTTAACACAATTAGACAGTTTGCTTAGAAGTGTTTACTGGAACCGCCACCATTTTAACTGATTCACACAAAAAAAACGCCAAAGCCAATCCTCCTAAATTATAAACATAAAAATTATTCTCGTTATTCCAAGGCTTGAGACACCAATTCTGGGCTCTGTAAACATGAACTCTTAATAACTGAAAGCACAGTCCCATGAAAACGCCACCTGAATTACCGGGTCTTGTAAACATTACCAGTATTTTCATCATTTCACAGCTTTCCACTGGAAACCTCCGTGATTGAATTCGTCAGTAAATGTAGTAAGAATCTATTTACGTGTACGTGAGGTGTTTATTAAACGTTCTTAATCATTTCTGGGAACTCTCTTTGTGTATTTTAACAGTTTTACCACAATTAGACAGATTTCTTAGAAGTATTTCCTGGAACCGTCACCATTTTAAATGATACACACACAAAAAAGCCGAAGCCAATCCTCCTAAATTGTAAACATAAACGCTATTCTCCTCATTCCAAGGCTTTAGACACCAATTCTGATCTCTGTAAACATGAACTCGTAATAATTGTAAGCACAGTCCCGTGAAAACGCCACCAGAAGTACCCGTACTTGTAAACATTACCAGTATTTTCGTCATTTCACAGCTTTCCCCTCGAAACCTCCGTGATTGAATTCGACAATAAATGTGGTAAGAATCTATTTACGTGTACTTGAAATGTTTATTACACGTTCTTAATCACTTCTGGGAACTTTCATTGTGTATTTTAACAGTTTTACCACAATTAGACAGTTTGCTTAGAAGTATTTACTGGAACCGCCACCATTTTAACTGATTCACACAAAAAACACGCCAAAGCCAATCCTCCTAAATTGTAAACATAAACACTATTCTCCTCATTCCAAGGCTTTAGACACCAATTCTGAGCTCTGTAAACATGAACTCGTAATAATTGTAAGCACAGTCCCGTGAAAACGCCACCAGAAGTACCCGTACTTGTACACATGACCAGTATTTTCGTCATTTCACAGCTTTCCACTTGAAACCTCGGTGATGGAATTCGACAGTAAATGTAGTAAGAATCTATTTATGTGTACTTGAGATATTTATTACACGTTTTTAATCATTTCTGGGAAGTCTCATTGTGTATTTTAATAGTTTTACCACAATTAGACAGTTTGCTTAGAACTGTTCACTGGAACCGCCACCATTTTAACTGATTCACACAAAAAAAACGCCAAAGCCAAATCTCCTTAATTCTAAACATAAAAACTATTCTCGTTATTCCAAGGCTTGAGACACCAATTCTGGGCTCTGTAAACATGAACTCTTAATAACTGAAAGCACAGTCCCGTGAAAACGCCACCCGAAGTACCCGGTCTTGTAAACATTACCAGTATTTTCATCATTTCACAGCTTTCCACTGGAAACCTCCGTGATTGAATTCGTCAGTAAATGTAGTAAGAATCTATTTACGTGTACTTGAGGTGTTTATTAAACGTTCTTAATCATTTCTGGGAACTCTCTTTGTGTATTTTAACAGTTTTACCACAATTAGACAGATTTCTTAGAAGTATTTCCTGGAACCGTCACCATTTTAAATGATACACACACAAAAAAGCCGAAGCCAATCCTCCTAAATTGTAAACATAAACGCTATTCTCCTCATTCCAAGGCTTTAGACACCAATTCTGATCTCTGTAAACATGAACTCGTAATAATTGTAAGCACAGTCCCTTTAAAACGCCACCAGAAGTACCCGTACTTGTAAACATTACCAGTATTTTCGTCATTTCACAGCTTTCCACTAGAAACCTCCGTGATTGAATTCGACAGTAAATGTAGTAAGAATCTATTTACGTGTACTTGAAATGTTTCTTACACGTTCTTAATCACTTCTGGGTACTTTCATTGTGTATTTTAACAGTTTTACCACAATTGGACAGTTTGCTTAGAAGTATTTACTGGAACCGTCACCATTTTAACTGATTCACACAAAAAACACGCCAAAGCCAATCCTCCTAAATTGTAAACATATACACTATTCTCCTCATTCCAAGGCTTTAGACACCAATTCTGAGCTCTGTAAACATGAACTCGTAATAATTGAAAGTACAGTCCCGTGAAAACCTCACCCGAAGTACCCGGACTTGTAAACATTACCAGTATTTTCGTCATTTCACAGCTTTCCACTGGAAACCTCCGTGATTGAATTCGACAGTAAATGTAGTAAGAATCTATTTACGTGTACTTGAGGTGTTTATTAAACGTTCTTAATCATTTCTGGGAAATATCATTGTGTATTTTAACAGTTTTACCACAATTAGACAGTTTGCTTAGAAGTATTTACTGGAACCGTCACCATTTTGAATGATACACACACAAAAAAGCCGAAGCCAATCCTCCTAAATTGTAAACATAAACGCTATTCTCCTCATTCCAAGGCTTTAGACACCAATTCTGAGCTCTGTAAACATGAACTCGTAATAATTGTAAGCACAGTCCCGTGAAAACGCCACCAGAAGTACCCGTACTTGTACACATGACCAGTATTTTCGTCATTTCACAGCTTTCCACTTGAAACCTCGGTGATGGAATTCGACAGTAAATGTAGTAAGAATCTATTTATGTGTACTTGAGATGTTTATTACACGTTTTTAATCATTTCTGGGAAGTCTCATTGTGTATTTTAATAGTTTTACCACAATTAGACAGTTTGCTTAGAACTGTTCACTGGAACCGCCACCATTTTAACTGATTCACACAAAAAAAACGCCAAAGCCAATCCTCCTAAATTCTAAACATAAAAACTATTCTCGTTATTCCAAGGCTTTAGACAGGAATTCTGACCTCTGTAAACATAAACATTTAATATTTGAAAGCACTGTCCCGTGAAAACGCCACCCAAAGTACCCGGACTTGTAAACATTACCAGTATTTTCGTCATTTCACACTTTCCACTGGAAACCTCCGTGATTGAATTCGACAGTAAATGTAGTAAGAATCTATTTACGTGTACTTGAGGTGTTTATTCAACGTTCTTAATCATTTCTGGGAACTATCATTGTGTATTTCAACAGTTTTACCACAATTAGACAGTTTGCTTAGAAGTATTTCCTGGAACAGTCACCATTTTGAATGATACACACAAAAAAAGCCGAAGCCAATCCTCCTAAATTGTAAACATAAACACTATTCTCCTCATTCCAAGGCTTTAGACACCAATTCTGAGCTCTGTAAACATGAACTCGTAATAATTGTAAGCACAGTCCCGTGAAAACGCCTCCAGAAGTACCCGTACTTGTAAACATTACCAGTATTTTCGTCATTTCACAGCTTTCCACTTGAAACCTCGGTGATTGAATTCGACAGTAAATGTAGTAAGAATCTATTTACGTGTACTTGAGATGTTTATTACACGTTTTTAATCATTTCTGGGAACTCTCATTGTGTATTTTAATAGTTTTACCACAATTAGACAGATTTCTTAGAAGTATTTCCTGGAACCATCACCATTTTAAATGATACACACACAAAAAAGCCGAAGCCAATCCTCCTAAATTGTAAACATAAACGCTATTCTCCTCATTCCAAGGCTTTAGACACCAATTCTGATCTCTGTAAACATGAACTCGTAATAATTGTAAGCACAGTCCCATGAAAACGCCACCAGAAGTACCCGTACTTGTAAACATTACCAGTATTTTCGTCATTTCACAGCTTTCCACTGGAAACCTCCGTGATTGAATTCGACAGTAAATGTAGTAAGAATCTATTTACGTTACTTGAAATGTTTATTACACGTTCTTAATCATTTCTGGGAACTCTCATTGTGTATTTTAACAGTTTTAACACAATTAGACAGTTTGCTTAGAAGTGTTTACTGGAACTGCCACCATTTTAACTGATTCACACAAAAAAAACGCCAAAGCCAATCCTCCTAAATTCTAAACATAAAAATTATTCTCGTTATTCCAAGGCTTTAGACACCAATTCTGAGCTCTGTAAACATGAACTCGTAATAATTGTAAGCACAGTCCCGTGAAAATGCCACCGGAAGTACCCGTACTTGTAAACATTACCAGTATTTTCGACATTTCACAGCTTTCCACTGGAAACCTCCGTGATTGAATTCGTCAGTAAATGTAGTAAGAATCTATTTACTTGTACTTGAGGTGTTTATTAAACGTTCTTAATCATTTCTGGGAACTCTCATTGTGTATTTTAACAGTTTTACCACAATTAGACAGTTTGCTTAGAACTGTTTACTGGAACCGCCACCATTTTAACTGATTCACACAAAAAAAACGCCAAAGCCAATCCTCCTAAATTGTAAACATATAAACTATTCTCGTTATTCCAAGGCTTGAGACACCAATTCTGGGCTCTGTAAACATGAACTCTTAATAACTGAAAGCACAGTCCCGTGAAAACGCCACCCGAAGTACCCGGTCTTGTAAACATTACCAGTATTTTCATCATTTCACAGCTTTCCACTGGAAACCTCCGTGATTGAATTCGTCAGTAAATGTAGTAAGAATCTATTTACGTGTACGTGAGGTGTTTATTAAACGTTCTTAATCATTTCTGGGAACTCTCTTTGTGTATTTTAACAGTTTTACCACAATTAGACAGATTTCTTAGAAGTATTTCCTGGAACCGTCACCAATTTAAATGATACACACACAAAAAAGCCGAAGCCAATCCTCCTAAATTGTAAACATAAACGCTATTCTCCTCACTCCAAGGCTTTAGACACCAATTCTGATCTCTGTAAACATGAACTCGTAATAATTGTAAGCACAGTCCCGTGAAAACGCCACCAGAAGTGCCCGTACTTGTAAACATTACCAGTATTTTCGTCATTTCACAGCTTTCCACTCGAAACCTCCGTGATTGAATTCGACAGTAAATGTGGTAAGAATCTATTTACGTGTACTTGAAATGTTTATTACACGTTCTTAATCACTTCTGGGAACTTTCATTGTGTATTTTAACAGTTTTACCACAATTAGACAGTTTGCTTACAAGTATTTACTGGAACCGCCACCATTTTAACTGATTCACACAAAAAACACGCCAAAGCCAATCCTCCTAAATTGTAAACATAAACACTATTCTCCTCATTCCAAGGCTTTAGACACCAATTCTGAGCTCTGTAAACATGAACTCGTAATAATTGTAAGCACAGTCCCGTGAAAACGCCACCAGAAGTACCCGTACTTGTACACATGACCAGTATTTTCGTCATTTCACAGCTTTCCACTTGAAACCTCGGTGATGGAATTCGACAGTAAATGTAGTAAGAATCTATTTATGTGTACTTGAGATGTTTATTACACGTTTTTAATCATTTCTGGGAAGTCTCATTGTGTATTTTAATAGTTTTACCACAATTAGACAGTTTGCTTAGAACTGTTCACTGGAACCGCCACCATTTTAACTGATTCACACAAAAAAAACGCCAAAGCCAATCCTCCTAAATTCTAAACATAAAAACTATTCTCGTTATTCCAAGGCTTTAGACAGGAATTCTGACCTCTGTAAACATAAACATTTAATATTTGAAAGCACTGTCCCGTGAAAACGCCACCCAAAGTACCCGGACTTGTAAACATTACCAGTATTTTCGTCATTTCACACTTTCCACTGGAAACCTCCGTGATTGAATTCGACAGTAAATGTAGTAAGAATCTATTTACGTGTACTTGAGGTGTTTATTCAACGTTCTTAATCATTTCTGGGAACTATCATTGTGTATTTCAACAGTTTTACCACAATTAGACAGTTTGCTTAGAAGTATTTCCTGGAACAGTCACCATTTTGAATGATACACACAAAAAAAGCCGAAGCCAATCCTCCTAAATTGTAAACATAAACACTATTCTCCTCATTCCAAGGCTTTAGACACCAATTCTGAGCTCTGTAAACATGAACTCGTAATAATTGTAACCACAGTCCCGTGAAAACGCCTCCAGAAGTACCCGTACTTGTAAACATTACCAGTATTTTCGTCATTTCACAGCTTTCCACTTGAAACCTCGGTGATTGAATTCGACAGTAAATGTAGTAAGAATCTATTTACGTGTACTTGAGATGTTTATTACACGTTTTTAATCATTTCTGGGAACTCTCATTGTGTATTTTAATAGTTTTACCACAATTAGACAGATTTCTTAGAAGTATTTCCTGGAACCATCACCATTTTAAATGATACACACACAAAAAAGCCGAAGCCAATCCTCCTAAATTGTAAACATAAACGCTATTCTCCTCATTCCAAGGCTTTAGACACCAATTCTGATCTCTGTAAACATGAACTCGTAATAATTGTAAGCACAGTCCCGTGAAAACGCCACCAGAAGTACCCGTACTTGTAAACATTACCAGTATTTTCGTCATTTCACAGCTTTCCACTGGAAACCTCCGTGATTGAATTCGACAGTAAATGTAGTAAGAATCTATTTACGTTACTTGAAATGTTTATTACACGTTCTTAATCATTTCTGGGAACTCTCATTGTGTATTTTAACAGTTTTAACACAATTAGACAGTTTGCTTAGAAGTGTTTACTGGAACTGCCACCATTTTAACTGATTCACACAAAAAAAACGCCAAAGCCAATCCTCCTAAATTCTAAACATAAAAATTATTCTCGTTATTCCAAGGCTTTAGACACCAATTCTGAGCTCTGTAAACATGAACTCGTAATAATTGTAAGCACAGTCCCGTGAAAATGCCACCGGAAGTACCCGTACTTGTAAACATTACCAGTATTTTCGACATTTCACAGCTTTCCACTGGAAACCTCCGTGATTGAATTCGTCAGTAAATGTAGTAAGAATCTATTTACGTGTACTTGAGGTGTTTATTAAACGTTCTTAATCATTTCTGGGAACTCTCATTGTGTATTTTAACAGTTTTACCACAATTAGACAGTTTGCTTAGAACTGTTTACTGGAACCGCCACCATTTTAACTGATTCACACAAAAAAAACGCCAAAGCCAATCCTCCTAAATTGTAAACATATAAACTATTCTCGTTATTCCAAGGCTTGAGACACCAATTCTGGGCTCTGTAAACATGAACTCTTAATAACTGAAAGCACAGTCCCGTGAAAACGCCACCCGAAGTACCCGGTCTTGTAAACATTACCAGTATTTTCATCATTTCACAGCTTTCCACTGGAAACCTCCGTGATTGAATTCGTCAGTAAATGTAGTAAGAATCTATTTACGTGTACGTGAGGTGTTTATTAAACGTTCTTAATCATTTCTGGGAACTCTCTTTGTGTATTTTAACAGTTTTACCACAATTAGACAGATTTCTTAGAAGTATTTCCTGGAACCGTCACCATTTTAAATGATACACACACAAAAAAGCCGAAGCCAATCCTCCTAAATTGTAAACATAAACGCTATTCTCCTCATTCCAAGGCTTTAGACACCAATTCTGATCTCTGTAAACATGAACTCGTAATAATTGTAAGCACAGTCCCGTGAAAACGCCACCAGAAGTACCCGGTCTTGTAAACATTACCAGTATTTTCGTCATTTCACAGCTTTCCCCTCGAAACCTCCGTGATTGAATTCGACAGTAAATGTAGTAAGAATCTATTTACGTGTACTTGAGGTGTTTATTAAACGTTCTTAATCATTTCTGGGAACTCTCTTTGTGTATTTTAACAGTTTTACCACAATTAGACAGATTTCTTAGAAGTATTTCCTGGAACCGTCACCATTTTAAATGATACACACACAAAAAAGCCGAAGCCAATCCTCCTAAATTGTAAACATAAACGCTATTCTCCTCATTCCAAGGCTTTAGACACCAATTCTGATCTCTGTAAACATGAACTCGTAATAATTGTAAGCACAGTCCCTTGAAAACGCCACCAGAAGTACCCGTACTTGTAAACATTACCAGTATTTTCGTCATTTCACAGCTTTCCACTAGAAACCTCCGTGATTGAATTCGACAGTAAATGTAGTAAGAATCTATTTACGTGTACTTGAAATGTTTCTTACACGTTCTTAATCACTTCTGGGTACTTTCATTGTGTATTTTAACAGTTTTACCACAATTGGACAGTTTGCTTAGAAGTATTTACTGGAACCGTCACCATTTTAACTGATTCACACAAAAAACACGCCAAAGCCAATCCTCCTAAATTGTAAACATATACACTATTCTCCTCATTCCAAGGCTTTAGACACCAATTCTGAGCTCTGTAAACATGAACTCGTAATAATTGAAAGTACAGTCCCGTGAAAACCTCACCCGAAGTACCCGGACTTGTAAACATTACCAGTATTTTCGTCATTTCACAGCTTTCCACTGGAAACCTCCGTGATTGAATTCGACAGTAAATGTAGTAAGAATCTATTTACGTGTACTTGAGGTGTTTATTAAACGTTCTTAATCATTTCTGGGAAATATCATTGTGTATTTTAACAGTTTTACCACAATTAGACAGTTTGCTTAGAAGTATTTACTGGAACCGTCACCATTTTGAATGATACACACACAAAAAAGCCGAAGCCAATCCTCCTAAATTGTAAACATAAACGCTATTCTCCTCATTCCAAGGCTTTAGACACCAATTCTGATCTCTGTAAACATGAACTCGTAATAATTGTAAGCACAGTCCCGTGAAAACGCCACCAGAAGTATCCGTACTTGTAAACATTACCAGTATTTTCGTCATTTCACAGCTTTCCACTCGAAACCTCCGTGATTGAATTCGACAGTAAAGGTAGTAAGAATCTATTTATGTGTACTTGAAATGTTTCTTACACGTGCTTAATCACTTCTGGGTACTTTCATTGTGTATTTTAACAGTTTTACCACAATTGGACAGTTTGCTTAGAAGTATTTACTGGAACCGACACCATTTTAACTGATTCACACAAAAAACACGCCAAAGCCAATCCTCCTAAATTGTAAACATATACACTATTCTCCTCATTCCAAGGCTTTAGACACCAATTCTGAGCTCTGTAAACATGAACTCGTAATAATTGAAAGTACAGTCCCGTGAAAACGCCACCCGAAGTACCCGGACTTGTAAACATTACCAGTATTTTCGTCATTTCACAGCTTTCCACTGGAAACCTCCGTGATTGAATTCGACAGTAAATGTAGTAAGAATCTATTTACGTGTACTTGAGGTGTTTATTAAACGGTCTTAATCATTTCTGGGAAATATCATTGTGTATTTTAACAGTTTTACCACAATTAGACAGTTGCTTAGAAGTATTTACTGGAACCGTCACCATTTTGAATGATACACACAAAAAAAGCCGAAGCCAATCCTCCTAAATTGTAAACATAAACACTATTCTCCTCATTCCAAGGCTTTAGACACCAATTCTGAGCTCTGTAAACATGAACTCGTAATAATTTTAAGCACAGTCCCGTGAAAACGCCACCGGAAGTACCCGTACTTGTAAACATTACCAGTATTTGCGTCATTTCAAAGCTTTCCACTGGAAACCTCCGTGATTGAATTCGTCAGTAAATGTAGTAAGAATCTATTTACGTGTACTTGAGGTGTTTATTAAATGTTCTTAATCATTTCTAGGAACTCTCATTGTGTATTTTAACAGTTTTACCACAATTAGACAGATTTCTTAGAAGTATTTCCTGGAACCGTCACCAATTTAAATGATACACACACAAAAAAGCCGAAGCCAATCCTCCTAAATTGTAAACATAAACGCTATTCTCCTCACTCCAAGGCTTTAGACACCAATTCTGATCTCTGTAAACATGAACTCGTAATAATTGTAAGCACAGTCCCGTGAAAACGCCACCAGAAGTGCCCGTACTTGTAAACATTACCAGTATTTTCGTCATTTCACAGCTTTCCACTCGAAACCTCCGTGATTGAATTCGACAGTAAATGTGGTAAGAATCTATTTACGTGTACTTGAAATGTTTATTACACGTTCTTAATCACTTCTGGGAACTTTCATTGTGTATTTTAACAGTTTTACCACAATTAGACAGTTTGCTTACAAGTATTTACTGGAACCGCCACCATTTTAACTGATTCACACAAAAAACACGCCAAAGCCAATCCTCCTAAATTGTAAACATAAACACTATTCTCCTCATTCCAAGGCTTTAGACACCAATTCTGAGCTCTGTAAACATGAACTCGTAATAATTTTAAGCACAGTCCCGTGAAAACGCCACCAGAAGTACCCGTACTTGTACACATGACCAGTATTTTCGTCATTTCACAGCTTTCCACTTGAAACCTCGGTGATGGAATTCGACAGTAAATGTAGTAAGAATCTATTTATGTGTACTTGAGATGTTTATTACACGTTTTTAATCATTTCTGGGAAGTCTCATTGTGTATTTTAATAGTTTTACCACAATTAGACAGTTTGCTTAGAACTGTTCACTGGAACCGCCACCATTTTAACTGATTCACACAAAAAAAACGCCAAAGCCAATCCTCCTAAATTCTAAACATAAAAACTATTCTCGTTATTCCAAGGCTTTAGACAGGAATTCTGACCTCTGTAAACATAAACATTTAATATTTGAAAGCACTGTCCCGTGAAAACGCCACCCAAAGTACCCGGACTTGTAAACATTACCAGTATTTTCGTCATTTCACACTTTCCACTGGAAACCTCCGTGATTGAATTCGACAGTAAATGTAGTAAGAATCTATTTACGTGTACTTGAGGTGTTTATTCAACGTTCTTAATCATTTCTGGGAACTATCATTGTGTATTTCAACAGTTTTACCACAATTAGACAGTTTGCTTAGAAGTATTTCCTGGAACAGTCACCATTTTGAATGATACACACAAAAAAAGCCGAAGCCAATCCTCCTAAATTGTAAACATAAACACTATTCTCCTCATTCCAAGGCTTTAGACACCAATTCTGAGCTCTGTAAACATGAACTCGTAATAATTGTAACCACAGTCCCGTGAAAACGCCTCCAGAAGTACCCGTACTTGTAAACATTACCAGTATTTTCGTCATTTCACAGCTTTCCACTTGAAACCTCGGTGATTGAATTCGACAGTAAATGTAGTAAGAATCTATTTACGTGTACTTGAGATGTTTATTACACGTTTTTAATCATTTCTGGGAACTCTCATTGTGTATTTTAATAGTTTTACCACAATTAGACAGATTTCTTAGAAGTATTTCCTGGAACCATCACCATTTTAAATGATACACACACAAAAAAGCCGAAGCCAATCCTCCTAAATTGTAAACATAAACGCTATTCTCCTCATTCCAAGGCTTTAGACACCAATTCTGATCTCTGTAAACATGAACTCGTAATAATTGTAAGCACAGTCCCGTGAAAACGCCACCAGAAGTACCCGTACTTGTAAACATTACAAGTATTTTCGTCATTTCACAGCTTTCCACTGGAAACCTCCGTGATTGAATTCGACAGTAAATGTAGTAAGAATCTATTTACGTTACTTGAAATGTTTATTACACGTTCTTAATCATTTCTGGGAACTCTCATTGTGTATTTTAACAGTTTTAACACAATTAGACAGTTTGCTTAGAAGTGTTTACTGGAACTGCCACCATTTTAACTGATTCACACAAAAAAAACGCCAAAGCCAATCCTCCTAAATTGTAAACATATAAACTATTCTCGTTATTCCAAGGCTTGAGACACCAATTCTGGGCTCTGTAAACATGAACTCTTAATAACTGAAAGCACAGTCCCGTGAAAACGCCACCCGAAGTACCCGGTCTTGTAAACATTACCAGTATTTTCATCATTTCGCAGCTTTCCACTGGAAACCTCCGTGATTGAATTCGTCAGTAAATGTAGTAAGAATCTATTTACGTGTACGTGAGGTGTTTATTAAACGTTCTTAATCATTTCTGGGAACTCTCTTTGTGTATTTTAACAGTTTTACCACAATTAGACAGATTTCTTAGAAGTATTTCCTGGAACCGTCACCATTTTAAATGATACACACACAAAAAAGCCGAAGCCAATCCTCCTAAATTGTAAACATAAACGCTATTCTCCTCATTCCAAGGCTTTAGACACCAATTCTGATCTCTGTAAACATGAACTCGTAATAATTGTAAGCACAGTCCCGTGAAAACGCCACCAGAAGTACCCGTACTTGTAAACATTACCAGTATTTTCGTCATTTCACAGCTTTCCCCTCGAAACCTCCGTGATTGAATTCGACAGTAAATGTGGTAAGAATCTATTTACGTGTACTTGAAATGTTTATTACACGTTCTTAATCACTTCTGGGAACTTTCATTGTGTATTTTAACAGTTTTACCACAATTAGACAGTTTGCTTAGAAGTATTTACTGGAACCGCCACCATTTTAACTGATTCACACAAAAAACACGCCAAAGCCAATCCTCCTAAATTGTAAACATAAACACTATTCTCCTCATTCCAAGGCTTTAGACACCAATTCTGAGCTTTGTAAACATGAACTCGTAATAATTGTAAGCACAGTCCCGTGAAAACGCCACCAGAAGTACCCGTACTTGTACACATGACCAGTATTTTCGTCATTTCACAGCTTTCCACTTGTAACCTCGGTGATGGAATTCGACAGTAAATGTAGTAAGAATCTATTTATGTGTACTTGAGATATTTATTACACGTTTTTAATCATTTCTGGGAAGTCTCATTGTGTATTTTAATAGTTTTACCACAATTAGACAGTTTGCTTAGAACTGTTCACTGGAACCGCCACCATTTTAACTGATTCACACAAAAAAAACGCCAAAGCCAATCCTCCTAAATTCTAAACATAAAAACTATTCTCGTTATTCCAAGGCTTTAGACAGGAATTCTGACCTCTGTAAACATAAACATTTAATATTTGAAAGCACTGTCCCGTGAAAACGCCACCCAAAGTACCCGGACTTGTAAACATTACCAGTATTTTCGTCATTTCACACTTTCCACTGGAAACCTCCGTGATTGAATTCGACAGTAAATGTAGTAAGAATCTATTTACGTGTACTTGAGGTGTTTATTCAACGTTCTTAATCATTTCTGGGAACTATCATTGTGTATTTCAACAGTTTTACCACAATTAGACAGTTTGCTTAGAAGTATTTCCTGGAACAGTCACCATTTTGAATGATACACACAAAAAAAGCCGAAGCCAATCCTCCTAAATTGTAAACATAAACACTATTCTCCTCATTCCAAGGCTTTAGACACCAATTCTGAGCTCTGTAAACATGAACTCGTAATAATTGTAAGCACAGTCCCGTGAAAACGCCTCCAGAAGTACCCGTACTTGTAAACATTACCAGTATTTTCGTCATTTCACAGCTTTCCACTTGAAACCTCGGTGATTGAATTCGACAGTAAATGTAGTAAGAATCTATTTACGTGTACTTGAGATGTTTATTACACGTTTTTAATCATTTCTGGGAACTCTCATTGTGTATTTTAATAGTTTTACCACAATTAGACAGTTTGCTTAGAACTGTTTACTGGAACCGCCACCATTTTAACTGATTCACACAAAAAAAACGCCAAAGCCAAATCTCCTAAATTCTAAACATAAAAACTATTCTCGTTATTCCAAGGCTTTAGACACCAATTCTGGGCTCTGTAAACATGAACTCTTAATAACTGAAAGCACAGTCCCATGAAAACGCCACCCGAAGTACCCTGACTTG
This sequence comes from Myotis daubentonii, assembly GCF_963259705.1. NCBI lineage: Eukaryota > Metazoa > Chordata > Mammalia > Chiroptera > Vespertilionidae > Myotis > Myotis daubentonii. The sequence continues at coordinate 259,337 of NW_026775455.1, forward strand.
TAAACATTACCAGTATTTTCGACATTTCACAGCTTTCCTCTGGAAACCTCCGTGATTGAATTCATCAGTAAATGTAGTAAGAATCTATTTACGTGTACTTGAGGTGTTTATTAAACGTTCTTAATCATTTCTGGGAACTCTCTTTGTGTATTTTAACAGTTTTACCACAATTAGACAGATTTCTTAGAAGTATTTCCTGGAACCGTCACCATTTTAAATGATACACACACAAAAAAGCCGAAGCCAATCCTCCTAAATTGTAAACATAAACGCTATTCTCCTCATTCCAAGGCTTTAGACACCAATTCTGATCTCTGTAAACATGAACTCGTAATAATTGTAAGCACAGTCCCGTGAAAACGCCACCAGAAGTACCCGTACTTGTAAACATTACCAGTATTTTCATCATTTCACAGCTTTCCACTGGAAACCTCCGTGATTGAATTCGTCAGTAAATGTAGTAAGAATCTATTTACGTGTACGTGAGGTGTTTATTAAACGTTCTTAATCATTTCTGGGAACTCTCTTTGTGTATTTTAACAGTTTTACCACAATTAGACAGATTTCTTAGAAGTATTTCCTGGAACCGTCTCCATTTTAAATGATACACACACAAAAAAGCCGAAGCCAATCCTCCTAAATTGTAAACATAAACGCTATTCTCCTCATTCCAAGGCTTTAGACACCAATTCTGATCTCTGTAAACATGAACTCGTAATAATTGTAAGCACAGTCCCGTGAAAACGCCACCAGAAGTACCCGTACTTGTAAACATTACCAGTATTTTCGTCATTTCACAGCTTTCCCCTCGAAACCTCCGTGATTGAATTCGACAGTAAATGTGGTAAGAATCTATTTACGTGTACTTGAAATGTTTATTACACGTTCTTAATCACTTCTGGGAACTTTCATTGTGTATTTTAACAGTTTTACCACAATTAGACAGTTTGCTTAGAAGTATTTACTGGAACCGCCACCATTTTAACTGATTCACACAAAAAACACGCCAAAGCCAATCCTCCTAAATTGTAAACATAAACACTATTCTCCTCATTCCAAGGCTTTAGACACCAATTCTGAGCTCTGTAAACATGAACTCGTAATAATTGTAAGCACAGTCCCGTGAAAACGCCACCAGAAGTACCCGTACTTGTACACATGACCAGTATTTTCGTCATTTCACAGCTTTCCACTTGTAACCTCGGTGATGGAATTCGACAGTAAATGTAGTAAGAATCTATTTATGTGTACTTGAGATATTTATTACACGTTTTTAATCATTTCTGGGAAGTCTCATTGTGTATTTTAATAGTTTTACCACAATTAGACAGTTTGCTTAGAACTGTTCACTGGAACCGCCACCATTTTAACTGATTCACACAAAAAAAACGCCAAAGCCAATCCTCCTAAATTCTAAACATAAAAACTATTCTCGTTATTCCAAGGCTTTAGACAGGAATTCTGACCTCTGTAAACATAAACATTTAATATTTGAAAGCACTGTCCCGTGAAAACGCCACCCAAAGTACCCGGACTTGTAAACATTACCAGTATTTTCGTCATTTCACACTTTCCACTGGAAACCTCCGTGATTGAATTCGACAGTAAATGTAGTAAGAATCTATTTACGTGTACTTGAGGTGTTTATTCAACGTTCTTAATCATTTCTGGGAACTATCATTGTGTATTTCAACAGTTTTACCACAATTAGACAGTTTGCTTAGAACTGTTTACTGGAACCGCCACCATTTTAACTGATTCACACAAAAAAAACGCCAAAGCCAAATCTCCTAAATTCTAAACATAAAAACTATTCTCGTTATTCCAAGGCTTTAGACACCAATTCTGGGCTCTGTAAACATGAACTCTTAATAACTGAAAGCACAGTCCCATGAAAACGCCACCCGAAGTACCCGGTCTTGTAAACATTACCAGTATTTTCGACATTTCACAGCTTTCCTCTGGAAACCTCCGTGATTGAATTCATCAGTAAATGTAGTAAGAATCTATTTACGTGTACTTGAGGTGTTTATTAAACGTTCTTAATCATTTCTGGGAACTCTCTTTGTGTATTTTAACAGTTTTACCACAATTAGACAGATTTCTTAGAAGTATTTCCTGGAACCGTCACCATTTTAAATGATACACACACAAAAAAGCCGAAGCCAATCCTCCTAAATTGTAAACATAAACGCTATTCTCCTCATTCCAAGGCTTTAGACACCAATTCTGATCTCTGTAAACATGAACTCGTAATAATTGTAAGCACAGTCCCGTGAAAACGCCACCAGAAGTACCCGTACTTGTAAACATTACCAGTATTTTCGTCATTTCACAGCTTTCCCCTCGAAACCTCCGTGATTGAATTCGACAGTAAATGTGGTAAGAATCTATTTACGTGTACTTGAAATGTTTATTACACGTTCTTAATCACTTCTGGGAACTTTCATTGTGTATTTTAACAGTTTTACCACAATTAGACAGTTTGCTTAGAAGTATTTACTGGAACCGCCACCATTTTAACTGATTCACACAAAAAACACGCCAAAGCCAATCCTCCTAAATTGTAAACATAAACACTATTCTCCTCATTCCAAGGCTTTAGACACCAATTCTGAGCTCTGTAAACATGAACTCGTAATAATTGTAAGCACAGTCCCGTGAAAACGCCACCAGAAGTACCCGTACTTGTACACATGACCAGTATTTTCGTCATTTCACAGCTTTCCACTTGTAACCTCGGTGATGGAATTCGACAGTAAATGTAGTAAGAATCTATTTATGTGTACTTGAGATATTTATTACACGTTTTTAATCATTTCTGGGAAGTCTCATTGTGTATTTTAATAGTTTTACCACAATTAGACAGTTTGCTTAGAACTGTTCACTGGAACCGCCACCATTTTAACTGATTCACACAAAAAAAACGCCAAAGCCAATCCTCCTAAATTCTAAACATAAAAACTATTCTCGTTATTCCAAGGCTTTAGACAGGAATTCTGACCTCTGTAAACATAAACATTTAATATTTGAAAGCACTGTCCCGTGAAAATGCCACCCAAAGTACCCGGACTTGTAAACATTACCAGTATTTTCGTCATTTCACACTTTCCACTGGAAACCTCCGTGATTGAATTCGACAGTAAATGTAGTAAGAATCTATTTACGTGTACTTGAGGTGTTTATTCAACGTTCTTAATCATTTCTGGGAACTATCATTGTGTATTTCAACAGTTTTACCACAATTAGACAGTTTGCTTAGAAGTATTTCCTGGAACAGTCACCATTTTGAATGATACACACAAAAAAAGCCGAAGCCAATCCTCCTAAATTGTAAACATAAACACTATTCTCCTCATTCCAAGGCTTTAGACACCAATTCTGAGCTCTGTAAACATGAACTCGTAATAATTGTAAGCACAGTCCCGTGAAAACGCCTCCAGAAGTACCCGTACTTGTAAACATTACCAGTATTTTCGTCATTTCACAGCTTTCCACTTGAAACCTCGGTGATTGAATTCGACAGTAAATGTAGTAAGAATCTATTTACGTGTACTTGAGATGTTTATTACACGTTTTTAATCATTTCTGGGAACTCTCATTGTGTATTTTAATAGTTTTACCACAATTAGACAGTTTGCTTAGAACTGTTTACTGGAACCGCCACCATTTTAACTGATTCACACAAAAAAAACGCCAAAGCCAAATCTCCTAAATTCTAAACATAAAAACTATTCTCGTTATTCCAAGGCTTTAGACACCAATTCTGGGCTCTGTAAACATGAACTCTTAATAACTGAAAGCACAGTCCCATGAAAACGCCACCCGAAGTACCCTGACTTGTAAACATTACCAGTATTTTCGACATTTCACAGCTTTCCTCTGGAAACCTCCGTGATTGAATTCATCAGTAAATGTAGTAAGAATCTATTTACGTGTACTTGAGGTGTTTATTAAACGTTCTTAATCATTTCTGGGAACTCTCATTGTGTATTTTAACAGTTTTACCACAATTAGACAGATTTCTTAGAAGTATTTCCTGGAACCATCACCATTTTAAATGATACACACACAAAAAAGCCGAAGCCAATCCTCCTAAATTGTAAACATAAACGCTATTCTCCTCATTCCAAGGCTTTAGACACCAATTCTGATCTCTGTAAACATGAACTCGTAATAATTGTAAGCACAGTCCCGTGAAAACGCCACCAGAAGTACCCGTACTTGTAAACATTACCAGTATTTTCGTCATTTCACAGCTTTCCACTGGAAACCTCCGTGATTGAATTCGACAGTAAATGTAGTAAGAATCTATTTACGTTACTTGAAATGTTTATTACACGTTCTTAATCATTTCTGGGAACTCTCATTGTGTATTTTAACAGTTTTAACACAATTAGACAGTTTGCTTAGAAGTGTTTACTGGAACTGCCACCATTTTAACTGATTCACACAAAAAACACGCCAAAGCCAATCCTCCTAAATTGTAAACATATAAACTATTCTCGTGATTCCAAGGCTTTAGACACCAATTCTGAGCTCTGTAAACATGAACTCTTAATAATTGAAAGCACAGTCCCGTGAAAACGACACCCGAAGTACCCGGACTTGTAAACATTACCAGTATTTTCGTCATTTCACAGCTTTCCACTGGAAACCTCCGTGATTGAATTCGACAGTAAATGTAGTAAGAATCTATTTACGTGTACTTGAGATGTTTATTACACGTTTTTAATCATTTCTGGGAAGTCTCATTGTGTATTTTAATAGTTTTACCACAATTAGACAGTTTGCTTAGAACTGTTTACTGGAACCGCCACCATTTTAACTGATTCACACAAAAAAAACGCCAAAGCCAAATCTCCTTAATTCTAAACATAAAAACTATTCTCGTTATTCCAAGGCTTGAGACACCAATTCTGGGCTCTGTAAACATGAACACTTAATAACTGAAAGCACAGTCCCGTGAAAACGCCACCCGAAGTACCCGGTCTTGTAAACATTACCAGTATTTTCATCATTTCACAGCTTTCCACTGGAAACCTCCGTGATTGAATTCGTCAGTAAATGTAGTAAGAATCTATTTACGTGTACTTGAGGTGTTTATTAAACGTTCTTAATCATTTCTGGGAACTCTCTTTGTGTATTTTAACAGTTTTACCACAATTAGACAGATTTCATAGAAGTATTTCCTGGAACCGTCACCATTTTAAATGATACACACACAAAAAAGCCGAAGCCAATCCTCCTAAATTGTAAACATAAACGCTATTCTCCTCATTCCAAGGCTTTAGACACCAATTCTGATCTCTGTAAACATGAACTCGTAATAATTGTAAGCACAGTCCCTTGAAAACGCCACCAGAAGTACCCGTACTTGTAAACATTACCAGTATTTTCGTCATTTCACAGCTTTCCACTCGAAACCTCCGTGATTGAATTCGACAGTAAATGTAGTAAGAATCTATTTACGTGTACTTGAAATGTTTCTTACACGTTCTTAATCACTTCTGGGTACACTCATTGTGTATTTTAACAGTTTTACCACAATTGGACAGTTTGCTTAGAAGTATTTACTGGAACCGACACCATTTTAACTGATTCACACAAAAAACACGCCAAAGCCAATCCTCCTAAATTGTAAACATATACACTATTCTCCTCATTCCAAGGCTTTAGACACCAATTCTGAGCTCTGTAAACATGAACTCGTAATAATTGAAAGTACAGTCCCGTGAAAACCTCACCCGAAGTACCCGGACTTGTAAACATTACCAGTATTTTCGTCATTTCACAGCTTTCCACTGGAAACCTCCGTGATTGAATTCGACAGTAAATGTAGTAAGAATCTATTTACGTGTACTTGAGGTGTTTATTAAACGTTCTTAATCATTTCTGGGAAATATCATTGTGTATTTTAACAGTTTTACCACAATTAGACAGTTTGCTTAGAAGTATTTACTGGAACCGTCACCATTTTGAATGATACACACACAAAAAAGCCGAAACCAATCCTCCTAAATTGTAAACATAAACGTTATTCTCCTCATTCCAAGGCTTTAGACACCAATTCTGATCTCTGTAAACATGAACTCGTAATAATTGTAAGCACAGTCCCGTGAAAACGCCACCGGAAGTATCCGTACTTGTAAACATTACCAGTATTTTCGTCATTTCACAGCTTTCCACTGGAAACCTCCGTGATTGAATTCGTCAGTAAATGTAGTAAGAATCTATTTACGTGTACTTGAGGTGTTTATTAAACGTTCTTAATCATTTCTAGGAACTCTCATTGTGTATTTTAACAGTTTTACCACAATTAGACAGATTTCTTAGAAGTATTTCCTGGAACCGTCACCAATTTAAATGATACACACACAAAAAAGCCGAAGCCAATCCTCCTAAATTGTAAACATAAACGCTATTCTCCTCACTCCAAGGCTTTAGACACCAATTCTGATCTCTGTAAACATGAACTCGTAATAATTGTAAGCACAGTCCCGTGAAAACGCCACCAGAAGTGCCCGTACTTGTAAACATTACCAGTATTTTCGTCATTTCACAGCTTTCCACTTGAAACCTCGGTGATGGAATTCGACAGTAAATGTAGTAAGAATCTATTTATGTGTACTTGAGATGTTTATTACACGTTTTTAATCATTTCTGGGAAGTCTCATTGTGTATTTTAATAGTTTTACCACAATTAGACAGTTTGCTTAGAACTGTTCACTGGAACCGCCACCATTTTAACTGATTCACACAAAAAAAACGCCAAAGCCAATCCTCCTAAATTCTAAACATAAAAACTATTCTCGTTATTCCAAGGCTTTAGACAGGAATTCTGACCTCTGTAAACATAAACATTTAATATTTGAAAGCACTGTCCCGTGAAAACGCCACCCAAAGTACCCGGACTTGTAAACATTACCAGTATTTTCGTCATTTCACACTTTCCACTGGAAACCTCCGTGATTGAATTCGACAGTAAATGTAGTAAGAATCTATTTACGTGTACTTGAGGTGTTTATTAAACGTTCTTAATCATTTCTGGGAACTCTCATTGTGTATTTTAACAGTTTTACCACAATTAGACAGTTTGCTTAGAACTGTTTACTGGAACCGCCACCATTTTAACTGATTCACACAAAAAAAACGCCAAAGCCAATCCTCCTAAATTGTAAACATATAAACTATTCTCGTTATTCCAAGGCTTGAGACACCAATTCTGGGCTCTGTAAAGATGAACTCTTAATAACTGAAAGCACAGTCCCGTGAAAACGCCACCCGAAGTAGCCGGTCTTGTAAACATTACCAGTATTTTCATCATTTCACAGCTTTCCACTGGAAACCTCCGTGATTGAATTCGTCAGTAAATGTAGTAAGAATCTATTTACGTGTACGTGAGGTGTTTATTAAACGTTCTTAATCATTTCTGGGAACTCTCTTTGTGTATTTTAACAGTTTTACCACAATTAGACAGATTTCTTAGAAGTATTTCCTGGAACCGTCACCATTTTAAATGATACACACACAAAAAAGCCGAAGCCAATCCTCCTAAATTGTAAACATAAACGCTATTCTCCTCATTCCAAGGCTTTAGACACCAATTCTGATCTCTGTAAACATGAACTCGTAATAATTGTAAGCACAGTCCCGTGAAAACGCCACCAGAAGTACCCGTACTTGTAAACATTACCAGTATTTTCGTCATTTCACAGCTTTCCACTCGAAACCTCCGTGATTGAATTCGACAGTAAATGTGGTAAGAATCTATTTACGTGTACTTGAAATGTTTATTACACGTTCTTAATCACTTCTGGGAACTTTCATTGTGTATTTTAACAGTTTTACCACAATTAGACAGTTTGCTTAGAAGTATTTACTGGAACCGCCACCATTTTAACTGATTCACACAAAAAACACGCCAAAGCCAATCCTCCTAAATTGTAAACATAAACACTATTCTCCTCATTCCAAGGCTTTAGACACCAATTCTGAGCTCTGTAAACATGAACTCGTAATAATTGTAAGCACAGTCCCGTGAAAACGCGACCAGAAGTACCCGTACTTGTACACAAGACCAGTATTTTCGTCATTTCACAGCTTTCCACTTGAAACCTCGGTGATGGAATTCGACAGTAAATGTAGTAAGAATCTATTTACGTTACTTGAAATGTTTATTACACGTTCTTAATCATTTCTGGGAACTCTCATTGTGTATTTTAACAGTTTTAACACAATTAGACAGTTTGCTTAGAAGTGTTTACTGGAACCGCCACCATTTTAACTGATTCACACAAAAAAAACGCCAAAGCCAAATCTCCTTAATTCTAAACATAAAAACTATTCTCGTTATTCCAAGGCTTTAGACACCAATTCTGGGCTCTGTAAACATGAACACTTAATAACTGAAAGCACAGTCCCGTGAAAACGCCACCCGAAGTACCCGGTCTTGTAAACATTACCAGTATTTTCATCATTTCACAGCTTTCCACTGGAAACCTCCGTGATTGAATTCGTCAGTAAATGTAGTAAGAATCTATTTACGTGTACTTGAGGTGTTTATTAAACGTTCTTAATCATTTCTGGGAACTCTCTTTGTGTATTTTAACAGTTTTACCACAATTAGACAGATTTCATAGAAGTATTTCCTGGAACCGTCACCATTTTAAATGATACACACACAAAAAAGCCGAAGCCACTCCTCCTAAATTGTAAACATAAACGCTATTCTCCTCATTCCAAGGCTTTAGACACCAATTCTGATCTCTGTAAACATGAACTCGTAATAATTGTAAGCACAGTCCCTTGAAAACGCCACCAGAAGTACCCGTACTTGTAAACATTACCAGTATTTTCGTCATTTCACAGCTTTCCACTCGAAACCTCCGTGATTGAATTCGACAGTAAATGTAGTAAGAATCTATTTACGTGTACTTGAAATGTTTCTTACACGTTCTTAATCACTTCTGGGTACTTTCATTGTGTATTTTAACAGTTTTACCACAATTGGACAGTTTGCTTAGAAGTATTTACTGGAACCGACACCATTTTAACTGATTCACACAAAAAACACGCCAAAGCCAATCCTCCTAAATTGTAAACATATACACTATTCTCCTCATTCCAAGGCTTTAGACACCAATTCTGAGCTCTGTAAACATGAACTCGTAATAATTGAAAGTACAGTCCCGTGAAAACCTCACCCGAAGTACCCGGACTTGTAAACATTACCAGTATTTTCGTCATTTCACAGCTTTCCACTGGAAACCTCCGTGATTGAATTCGACAGTAAATGTAGTAAGAATCTATTTACGTGTACTTGAGGTGTTTATTAAACGTTCTTAATCATTTCTGGGAAATATCATTGTGTATTTTAACAGTTTTACCACAATTAGACAGTTTGCTTAGAAGTATTTACTGGAACCGTCACCATTTTGAATGATACACACACAAAAAAGCCGAAGCCAATCCTCCTAAATTGTAAACATAAACGCTATTCTCCTCATTCCAAGGCTTTAGACACCAATTCTGATCTCTGTAAACATGAACTCGTAATAATTGTAAGCACAGTCCCGTGAAAACGCCACCGGAAGTATCCGTACTTGTAAACATTACCAGTATTTTCGTCATTTCACAGCTTTCCACTGGAAACCTCCGTGATTGAATTCGTCAGTAAATGTAGTAAGAATCTATTTACGTGTACTTGAGGTGTTTATTAAACGTTCTTAATCATTTCTAGGAACTCTCATTGTGTATTTTAACAGTTTTACCACAATTAGACAGATTTCTTAGAAGTATTTCCTGGAACCGTCACCAATTTAAATGATACATACACACACAAAAAAGCCGAAGCCAATCCTCCTAAATTGTAAACATAAACGCTATTCTCCTCACTCCAAGGCTTTAGACACCAATTCTGATCTCTGTAAACATGAACTCGTAATAATTGTAAGCACAGTCCCGTGAAAACGCCACCAGAAGTGCCCGTACTTGTAAACATTACCAGTATTTTCGTCATTTCACAGCTTTCCACTTGAAACCTCGGTGATGGAATTCGACAGTAAATGTAGTAAGAATCTATTTATGTGTACTTGAGATGTTTATTACACGTTTTTAATCATTTCTGGGAAGTCTCATTGTGTATTTTAATAGTTTTACCACAATTAGACAGTTTGCTTAGAACTGTTCACTGGAACCGCCACCATTTTAACTGATTCACACAAAAAAAACGCCAAAGCCAATCCTCCTAAATTCTAAACATAAAAACTATTCTCGTTATTCCAAGGCTTTAGACAGGAATTCTGACCTCTGTAAACATAAACATTTAATATTTGAAAGCACTGTCCCGTGAAAACGCCACCCAAAGTACCCGGACTTGTAAACATTACCAGTATTTTCGTCATTTCACACTTTCCACTGGAAACCTCCGTGATTGAATTCGACAGTAAATGTAGTAAGAATCTATTTACGTGTACTTGAGGTGTTTATTAAACGTTCTTAATCATTTCTGGGAACTCTCATTGTGTATTTTAACAGTTTTACCACAATTAGACAGTTTGCTTAGAACTGTTTACTGGAACCGCCACCATTTTAACTGATTCACACAAAAAAAACGCCAAAGCCAATCCTCCTAAATTGTAAACATATAAACTATTCTCGTTATTCCAAGGCTTGAGACACCAATTCTGGGCTCTGTAAACATGAACTCTTAATAACTGAAAGCACAGTCCCGTGAAAATGCCACCCGAAGTACCCGTACTTGTAAACATTACCAGTATTTTCATCATTTCACAGCTTTCCACTGGAAACCTCCGTGATTGAATTCGTCAGTAAATGTAGTAAGAATCTATTTACGTGTACTTGAGGTGTTTATTAAACGTTCTTAATCATTTCTGGGAACTCTCTTTGTGTATTTTAACAGTTTTACCACAATTAGACAGATTTCTTAGAAGTATTTCCTGGAACCGTCACCATTTTAAATGATACACACACAAAAAAGCCGAAGCCAATCCTCCTAAATTGTAAACATAAACGCTATTCTCCTCATTCCAAGGCTTTAGACACCAATTCTGATCTCTGTAAACATGAACTCGTAATAATTGTAAGCACAGTCCCGTGAAAACGCCACCAGAAGTACCCGTACTTGTAAACATTACCAGTATTTTCGTCATTTCACAGCTTTCCACTCGAAACCTCCGTGATTGAATTCGACAGTAAATGTGGTAAGAATCTATTTATGTGTACTTGAAATGTTTATTACACGTTCTTAATCACTTCTGGGAACTTTCATTGTGTATTTTAACAGTTTTACCACAATTAGACAGTTTGCTTAGAAGTATTTACTGGAACCGCCACCATTTTAACTGATTCACACAAAAAACACGCCAAAGCCAATCCTCCTAAATTGTAAACATAAAGACTATTCTCCTCATTCCAAGGCTTTAGACACCAATTCTGAGCTCTGTAAACATGAACTCGTAATAATTGTAAGCACAGTCCCGTGAAAACGCCACCAGAAGTACCCGTACTTGTACACATGACCAGTATTTTCGTCATTTCACAGCTTTCCACTTGAAACCTCGGTGATGGAATTCGACAGTAAATGTAGTAAGAATCTATTTATGTGTACTTGAGATGTTTATTACACGTTTTTAATCATTTCTCGGAAGTCTCATTGTGTACTTTAATAGTTTTACCTCAATTAGACAGTTTGCTTAGAACTGTTCACTGGAACTGCCACCATTTTAACTGATTCACACAAAAAAAACGCCAAAGCCAATCCTCCTAAATTGTAAACATAAAAACTATTCTCGTTATTCCAAGGCTTTAGACAGGAATTCTGACCTCTGTAAACATAAACATTTAATATTTGAAAGCACTGTCCCGTGAAAACGCCACCCAAAGTACCCGGACTTGTAAACATTACCAGTATTTTCGTCATTTCACACTTTCCACTGGAAACCTCCGTGATTGAATTCGACAGTAAATGTAGTAAGAATCTATTTACGTGTACTTGAGGTGTTTATTAAACGTTCTTAATCATTTCTGGGAACTCTCATTGTGTATTTCAACAGTTTTACCACAATTCGACAGTTTGCTTAGAAGTATTTCCTGGAACAGTCACCATTTTGAATGATACACACAAAAAAAGCCGAAGCCAATCCTCCTAAATTGTAAACATAAACACTATTCTCCTCATTCCAAGGCTTTAGACACCAATTCTGAGCTCTGTAAACATGAACTCTTAATAATTGTAAGCACAGTCCCGTGAAAACGCCACCAGAAGTACCCGTACTTGTAAACATTACCAGTATTTTCGTCATTTCACAGCTTTCCACTCGAAACCTCCGTGATTGAATTCGACAGTAAATGTGGTAAGAATCTATTTACGTGTACTTGAAATGTTTATTACACGTTCTTAATCACTTCTGGGAACTTTCATTGTGTATTTTAACAGTTTTACCACAATTAGACAGTTTGCTTAGAAGTATTTACTGGAACCGCCACCATTTTAACTGATTCACACAAAAAACACGCCAAAGCCAATCCTCCTAAATTGTAAACATAAACACTATTCTCCTCATTCCAAGGCTTTAGACACCAATTCTGAGCTCTGTAAACATGAACTCGTAATAATTGTAAGCACAGTCCCGTGAAAACGCCACCGGAAGTATCCGTACTTGTAAACATTACCAGTATTTTCGTCATTTCACAGCTTTCCACTGGAAACCTCCGTGATTGAATTCGTCAGTAAATGTAGTAAGAATCTATTTACGTGTACTTGAGGTGTTTATTAAACGTTCTTAATCATTTCTAGGAACTCTCATTGTGTATTTTAACAGTTTTACCACAATTAGACAGATTTCTTAGAAGTATTTCCTGGAACCGTCACCAATTTAAATGATACATACACACACAAAAAAGCCGAAGCCAATCCTCCTAAATTGTAAACATAAACGCTATTCTCCTCACTCCAAGGCTTTAGACACCAATTCTGATCTCTGTAAACATGAACTCGTAATAATTGTAAGCACAGTCCCGTGAAAACGCCACCAGAAGTGCCCGTACTTGTAAACATTACCAGTATTTTCGTCATTTCACAGCTTTCCACTTGAAACCTCGGTGATGGAATTCGACAGTAAATGTAGTAAGAATCTATTTATGTGTACTTGAGATGTTTATTACACGTTTTTAATCATTTCTGGGAAGTCTCATTGTGTATTTTAATAGTTTTACCACAATTAGACAGTTTGCTTAGAACTGTTCACTGGAACCGCCACCATTTTAACTGATTCACACAAAAAAAACGCCAAAGCCAATCCTCCTAAATTCTAAACATAAAAACTATTCTCGTTATTCCAAGGCTTTAGACAGGAATTCTGACCTCTGTAAACATAAACATTTAATATTTGAAAGCACTGTCCCGTGAAAACGCCACCCAAAGTACCCGGACTTGTAAACATTACCAGTATTTTCGTCATTTCACACTTTCCACTGGAAACCTCCGTGATTGAATTCGACAGTAAATGTAGTAAGAATCTATTTACGTGTACTTGAGGTGTTTATTAAACGTTCTTAATCATTTCTGGGAACTCTCATTGTGTATTTTAACAGTTTTACCACAATTAGACAGTTTGCTTAGAACTGTTTACTGGAACCGCCACCATTTTAACTGATTCACACAAAAAAAACGCCAAAGCCAATCCTCCTAAATTGTAAACATATAAACTATTCTCGTTATTCCAAGGCTTGAGACACCAATTCTGGGCTCTGTAAACATGAACTCTTAATAACTGAAAGCACAGTCCCGTGAAAATGCCACCCGAAGTACCCGTACTTGTAAACATTACCAGTATTTTCATCATTTCACAGCTTTCCACTGGAAACCTCCGTGATTGAATTCGTCAGTAAATGTAGTAAGAATCTATTTACGTGTACTTGAGGTGTTTATTAAACGTTCTTAATCATTTCTGGGAACTCTCTTTGTGTATTTTAACAGTTTTACCACAATTAGACAGATTTCTTAGAAGTATTTCCTGGAACCGTCACCATTTTAAATGATACACACACAAAAAAGCCGAAGCCAATCCTCCTAAATTGTAAACATAAACGCTATTCTCCTCATTCCAAGGCTTTAGACACCAATTCTGATCTCTGTAAACATGAACTCGTAATAATTGTAAGCACAGTCCCGTGAAAACGCCACCAGAAGTACCCGTACTTGTAAACATTACCAGTATTTTCGTCATTTCACAGCTTTCCACTCGAAACCTCCGTGATTGAATTCGACAGTAAATGTGGTAAGAATCTATTTATGTGTACTTGAAATGTTTATTACACGTTCTTAATCACTTCTGGGAACTTTCATTGTGTATTTTAACAGTTTTACCACAATTAGACAGTTTGCTTAGAAGTATTTACTGGAACCGCCACCATTTTAACTGATTCACACAAAAAACACGCCAAAGCCAATCCTCCTAAATTGTAAACATAAAGACTATTCTCCTCATTCCAAGGCTTTAGACACCAATTCTGAGCTCTGTAAACATGAACTCGTAATAATTGTAAGCACAGTCCCGTGAAAACGCCACCAGAAGTACCCGTACTTGTACACATGACCAGTATTTTCGTCATTTCACAGCTTTCCACTTGAAACCTCGGTGATGGAATTCGACAGTAAATGTAGTAAGAATCTATTTATGTGTACTTGAGATGTTTATTACACGTTTTTAATCATTTCTCGGAAGTCTCATTGTGTACTTTAATAGTTTTACCTCAATTAGACAGTTTGCTTAGAACTGTTCACTGGAACTGCCACCATTTTAACTGATTCACACAAAAAAAACGCCAAAGCCAATCCTCCTAAATTGTAAACATAAAAACTATTCTCGTTATTCCAAGGCTTTAGACAGGAATTCTGACCTCTGTAAACATAAACATTTAATATTTGAAAGCACTGTCCCGTGAAAACGCCACCCAAAGTACCCGGACTTGTAAACATTACCAGTATTTTCGTCATTTCACACTTTCCACTGGAAACCTCCGTGATTGAATTCGACAGTAAATGTAGTAAGAATCTATTTACGTGTACTTGAGGTGTTTATTAAACGTTCTTAATCATTTCTGGGAACTCTCATTGTGTATTTCAACAGTTTTACCACAATTCGACAGTTTGCTTAGAAGTATTTCCTGGAACAGTCACCATTTTGAATGATACACACAAAAAAAGCCGAAGCCAATCCTCCTAAATTGTAAACATAAACACTATTCTCCTCATTCCAAGGCTTTAGACACCAATTCTGAGCTCTGTAAACATGAACTCTTAATAATTGTAAGCACAGTCCCGTGAAAACGCCACCAGAAGTACCCGTACTTGTAAACATTACCAGTATTTTCGTCATTTCACAGCTTTCCACTCGAAACCTCCGTGATTGAATTCGACAGTAAATGTGGTAAGAATCTATTTACGTGTACTTGAAATGTTTATTACACGTTCTTAATCACTTCTGGGAACTTTCATTGTGTATTTTAACAGTTTTACCACAATTAGACAGTTTGCTTAGAAGTATTTACTGGAACCGCCACCATTTTAACTGATTCACACAAAAAACACGCCAAAGCCAATCCTCCTAAATTGTAAACATAAACACTATTCTCCTCATTCCAAGGCTTTAGACACCAATTCTGAGCTCTGTAAATATGAACTCGTAATAATTGTAAGCACAGTCCCGTGAAAACGCCACCAGAAGTACCCGTACTTGTAAACATTACCAGTATTTTCGTCATTTCACAGCTTTCCACTTGAAACCTCGGTGATGGAATTCGACAGTAAATGTAGTAAGAATCTATTTATGTGTACTTGAAATGTTTCTTACACGTTCTTAATCACTTCTGGGTACTTTCATTGTGTATTTTAACAGTTTTACCACAATTGGACAGTTTGCTTAGAAGTATTTACTGGAACCGACACCATTTTAACTGATTCACACAAAAAACACGCCAAAGCCAATCCTCCTAAATTGTAAACATATACACTATTCTCCTCATTCCAAGGCTTTAGACACCAATTCTGAGCTCTGTAAACATGAACTCGTAATAATTGAAAGTACAGTCCCGTGAAAACCTCACCCGAAGTACCCGGACTTGTAAACATTACCAGTATTTTCCTCATTTCACAGCTTTCCACTGGAAACCTCCGTGATTGAATTCGACAGTAAATGTAGTAAGAATCTATTTACGTGTACTTGAGGTGTTTATTAAACGTTCTTAATCATTTCTGGGAAATATCATTGTGTATTTTAACAGTTTTACCACAATTAGACAGTTTGCTTAGAAGTATTTACTGGAACCGTCACCATTTTGAATGATACACACACAAAAAAGCCGAAGCCAATCCTCCTAAATTGTAAACATAAACGCTATTCTCCTCATTCCAAGGCTTTAGACACCAATTCTGATCTCTGTAAACATGAACTCGTAATAATTGTAAGCACAGTCCCGTGAAAACGCCACCGGAAGTATCCGTACTTGTAAACATTACCAGTATTTTCGTCATTTCACAGCTTTCCACTGGAAACCTCCGTGATTGAATTCGTCAGTAAATGTAGTAAGAATCTATTTACGTGTACTTGAGGTGTTTATTAAACGTTCTTAATCATTTCTAGGAACTCTCATTGTGTATTTTAACAGTTTTACCACAATTAGACAGATTTCTTAGAAGTATTTCCTGGAACCGTCACCAATTTAAATGATACATACACACACAAAAAAGCCGAAGCCAATCCTCCTAAATTGTAAACATAAACGCTATTCTCCTCACTCCAAGGCTTTAGACACCAATTCTGATCTCTGTAAACATGAACTCGTAATAATTGTAAGCACAGTCCCGTGAAAACGCCACCAGAAGTGCCCGTACTTGTAAACATTACCAGTATTTTCGTCATTTCACAGCTTTCCACTTGAAACCTCGGTGATGGAATTCGACAGTAAATGTAGTAAGAATCTATTTATGTGTACTTGAGATGTTTATTACACGTTTTTAATCATTTCTGGGAAGTCTCATTGTGTATTTTAATAGTTTTACCACAATTAGACAGTTTGCTTAGAACTGTTCACTGGAACCGCCACCATTTTAACTGATTCACACAAAAAAAACGCCAAAGCCAATCCTCCTAAATTCTAAACATAAAAACTATTCTCGTTATTCCAAGGCTTTAGACAGGAATTCTGACCTCTGTAAACATAAACATTTAATATTTGAAAGCACTGTCCCGTGAAAACGCCACCCAAAGTACCCGGACTTGTAAACATTACCAGTATTTTCGTCATTTCACACTTTCCACTGGAAACCTCCGTGATTGAATTCGACAGTAAATGTAGTAAGAATCTATTTACGTGTACTTGAGGTGTTTATTAAACGTTCTTAATCATTTCTGGGAACTCTCATTGTGTATTTTAACAGTTTTACCACAATTAGACAGTTTGCTTAGAACTGTTTACTGGAACCGCCACCATTTTAACTGATTCACACAAAAAAAACGCCAAAGCCAATCCTCCTAAATTGTAAACATATAAACTATTCTCGTTATTCCAAGGCTTGAGACACCAATTCTGGGCTCTGTAAACATGAACTCTTAATAACTGAAAGCACAGTCCCGTGAAAACGCCACCCGAAGTACCCGTACTTGTAAACATTACCAGTATTTTCATCATTTCACAGCTTTCCACTGGAAACCTCCGTGATTGAATTCGTCAGTAAATGTAGTAAGAATCTATTTACGTGTACTTGAGGTGTTTATTAAACGTTCTTAATCATTTCTGGGAACTCTCTTTGTGTATTTTAACAGTTTTACCACAATTAGACAGATTTCTTAGAAGTATTTACTGGAACCGTCACCATTTTGAATGATACACACACAAAAAAGCCGAAGCCAATCCTCCTAAATTGTAAACATAAACGCTATTCTCCTCATTCCAAGGCTTTAGACACCAATTCTGATCTCTGTAAACATGAACTCGTCATAATTGTAAGCACAGTCCCGTGAAAACGCCACCAGAAGTACCCGTACTTGTACACATGACCAGTATTTTCGTCATTTCACAGCTTTCCACTTGAAACCTCGGTGATGGAATTCGACAGTAAATGTAGTAAGAATCTATTTATGTGTACTTGAGATGTTTATTACACGTTTTTAATCATTTCTCGGAAGTCTCATTGTGTACTTTAATAGTTTTACCTCAATTAGACAGTTTGCTTAGAACTGTTCACTGGAACTGCCACCATTTTAACTGATTCACACAAAAAAAACGCCAAAGCCAATCCTCCTAAATTGTAAACATAAAAACTATTCTCGTTATTCCAAGGCTTTAGACAGGAATTCTGACCTCTGTAAACATAAACATTTAATATTTGAAAGCACTGTCCCGTGAAAACGCCACCCAAAGTACCCGGACTTGTAAACATTACCAGTATTTTCGTCATTTCACACTTTCCACTGGAAACCTCCGTGATTGAATTCGACAGTAAATGTAGTAAGAATCTATTTACGTGTACTTGAGGTGTTTATTAAACGTTCTTAATCATTTCTGGGAACTCTCATTGTGTATTTCAACAGTTTTACCACAATTCGACAGTTTGCTTAGAAGTATTTCCTGGAACAGTCACCATTTTGAATGATACACACAAAAAAAGCCGAAGCCAATCCTCCTAAATTGTAAACATAAACACTATTCTCCTCATTCCAAGGCTTTAGACACCAATTCTGAGCTCTGTAAACATGAACTCTTAATAATTGTAAGCACAGTCCCGTGAAAACGCCACCAGAAGTACCCGTACTTGTAAACATTACCAGTATTTTCGTCATTTCACAGCTTTCCACTCGAAACCTCCGTGATTGAATTCGACAGTAAATGTGGTAAGAATCTATTTACGTGTACTTGAAATGTTTATTACACGTTCTTAATCACTTCTGGGAACTTTCATTGTGTATTTTAACAGTTTTACCACAATTAGACAGTTTGCTTAGAAGTATTTACTGGAACCGCCACCATTTTAACTGATTCACACAAAAAACACGCCAAAGCCAATCCTCCTAAATTGTAAACATAAACACTATTCTCCTCATTCCAAGGCTTTAGACACCAATTCTGAGCTCTGTAAACATGAACTCGTAATAATTGTAAGCACAGTCCCGTGAAAACGCGACCAGAAGTACCCGTACTTGTACACAAGACCAGTATTTTCGTCATTTCACAGCTTTCCACTTGAAACCTCGGTGATGGAATTCGACAGTAAATGTAGTAAGAATCTATTTACGTTACTTGAAATGTTTATTACACGTTCTTAATCATTTCTGGGAACTCTCATTGTGTATTTTAACAGTTTTACCACAATTAGACAGTTTGCTTAGAAGTGTTTACTGGAACCGCCACCATTTTAACTGATTCACACAAAAAAAACGCCAAAGCCAAATCTCCTTAATTCTAAACATAAAAACTATTCTCGTTATTCCAAGGCTTTAGACACCAATTCTGGGCTCTGTAAACATGAACACTTAATAACTGAAAGCACAGTCCCGTGAAAACGCCACCCGAAGTACCCGGTCTTGTAAACATTACCAGTATTTTCATCATTTCACAGCTTTCCACTGGAAACCTCCGTGATTGAATTCGTCAGTAAATGTAGTAAGAATCTATTTACGTGTACTTGAGGTGTTTATTAAACGTTCTTAATCATTTCTGGGAACTCTCTTTGTGTATTTTAACAGTTTTACCACAATTAGACAGATTTCATAGAAGTATTTCCTGGAACCGTCACCATTTTAAATGATACACACACAAAAAAGCCGAAGCCAATCCTTCTAAATTGTAAACATAAACGCTATTCTCCTCATTCCAAGGCTTTAGACACCAATTCTGATCTCTGTAAACATGAACTCGTAATAATTGTAAGCACAGTCCCTTGAAAACGCCACCAGAAGTACCCGTACTTGTAAACATTACCAGTATTTTCGTCATTTCACAGCTTTCCACTCGAAACCTCCGTGATTGAATTCGACAGTAAATGTAGTAAGAATCTATTTACGTGTACTTGAAATGTTTCTTACACGTTCTTAATCACTTCTGGGTACTTTCATTGTGTATTTTAACAGTTTTACCACAATTGGACAGTTTGCTTAGAAGTATTTACTGGAACCGACACCATTTTAACTGATTCACACAAAAAACACGCCAAAGCCAATCCTCCTAAATTGTAAACATATACACTATTCTCCTCATTCCAAGGCTTTAGACACCAATTCTGAGCTCTGTAAACATGAACTCGTAATAATTGAAAGTACAGTCCCGTGAAAACCTCACCCGAAGTACCCGGACTTGTAAACATTACCAGTATTTTCGTCATTTCACACTTTCCACTGGAAACCTCCGTGATTGAATTCGACAGTAAATGTAGTAAGAATCTATTTACGTGTACTTGAGGTGTTTATTAAACGTTCTTAATCATTTCTGGGAACTCTCATTGTGTATTTCAACAGTTTTACCACAATTCGACAGTTTGCTTAGAAGTATTTCCTGGAACAGTCACCATTTTGAATGATACACACAAAAAAAGCCGAAGCCAATCCTCCTAAATTGTAAACATAAACACTATTCTCCTCATTCCAAGGCTTTAGACACCAATTCTGAGCTCTGTAAACATGAACTCTTAATAATTGTAAGCACAGTCCCGTGAAAACGCCACCAGAAGTACCCGTACTTGTAAACATTACCAGTATTTTCGTCATTTCACAGCTTTCCCCTCGAAACCTCCGTGATTGAATTCGACAGTAAATGTGGTAAGAATCTATTTACGTGTACTTGAAATGTTTATTACACGTTCTTAATCACTTCTGGGAACTTTCATTGTGTATTTTAACAGTTTTACCACAATTAGACAGTTTGCTTAGAAGTATTTACTGGAACCGCCACCATTTTAACTGATTCACACAAAAAACACGCCAAAGCCAATCCTCCTAAATTGTAAACATAAACACTATTCTCCTCATTCCAAGGCTTTAGACACCAATTCTGAGCTCTGTAAACATGAACTCGTAATAATTGTAAGCACAGTCCCGTGAAAACGCGACCAGAAGTACCCGTACTTGTACACAAGACCAGTATTTTCGTCATTTCACAGCTTTCCACTTGAAACCTCGGTGATGGAATTCGACAGTAAATGTAGTAAGAATCTATTTACGTTACTTGAAATGTTTATTACACGTTCTTAATCATTTCTGGGAACTCTCATTGTGTATTTTAACAGTTTTAACACAATTAGACAGTTTGCTTAGAAGTGTTTACTGGAACCGCCACCATTTTAACTGATTCACACAAAAAAAACGCCAAAGCCAAATCTCCTTAATTCTAAACATAAAAACTATTCTCGTTATTCCAAGGCTTTAGACACCAATTCTGGGCTCTGTAAACATGAACACTTAATAACTGAAAGCACAGTCCCGTGAAAACGCCACCCGAAGTACCCGGTCTTGTAAACATTACCAGTATTTTCATCATTTCACAGCTTTCCACTGGAAACCTCCGTGATTGAATTCGTCAGTAAATGTAGTAAGAATCTATTTACGTGTACTTGAGGTGTTTATTAAACGTTCTTAATCATTTCTGGGAACTCTCATTGTGTATTTCAACAGTTTTACCACAATTCGACAGTTTGCTTAGAAGTATTTCCTGGAACAGTCACCATTTTGAATGATACACACAAAAAAAGCCGAAGCCAATCCTCCTAAATTGTAAACATAAACACTATTCTCCTCATTCCAAGGCTTTAGACACCAATTCTGAGCTCTGTAAACATGAACTCTTAATAATTGTAAGCACAGTCCCGTGAAAACGCCACCAGAAGTACCCGTACTTGTAAACATTACCAGTATTTTCGTCATTTCACAGCTTTCCACTCGAAACCTCCGTGATTGAATTCGACAGTAAATGTGGTAAGAATCTATTTACGTGTACTTGAAATGTTTATTACACGTTCTTAATCACTTCTGGGAACTTTCATTGTGTATTTTAACAGTTTTACCACAATTAGACAGTTTGCTTAGAAGTATTTACTGGAACCGCCACCATTTTAACTGATTCACACAAAAAACACGCCAAAGCCAATCCTCCTAAATTGTAAACATAAACACTATTCTCCTCATTCCAAGGCTTTAGACACCAATTCTGAGCTCTGTAAATATGAACTCGTAATAATTGTAAGCACAGTCCCGTGAAAACGCCACCAGAAGTACCCGTACTTGTAAACATTACCAGTATTTTCGTCATTTCACAGCTTTCCACTTGAAACCTCGGTGATGGAATTCGACAGTAAATGTAGTAAGAATCTATTTATGTGTACTTGAAATGTTTCTTACACGTTCTTAATCACTTCTGGGTACTTTCATTGTGTATTTTAACAGTTTTACCACAATTGGACAGTTTGCTTAGAAGTATTTACTGGAACCGACACCATTTTAACTGATTCACACAAAAAACACGCCAAAGCCAATCCTCCTAAATTGTAAACATATACACTATTCTCCTCATTCCAAGGCTTTAGACACCAATTCTGAGCTCTGTAAACATGAACTCGTAATAATTGAAAGTACAGTCCCGTGAAAACCTCACCCGAAGTACCCGGACTTGTAAACATTACCAGTATTTTCGTCATTTCACAGCTTTCCACTGGAAACCTCCGTGATTGAATTCGACAGTAAATGTAGTAAGAATCTATTTACGTGTACTTGAGGTGTTTATTAAACGTTCTTAATCATTTCTGGGAAATATCATTGTGTATTTTAACAGTTTTACCACAATTAGACAGTTTGCTTAGAAGTATTTACTGGAACCGTCACCATTTTGAATGATACACACACAAAAAAGCCGAAGCCAATCCTCCTAAATTGTAAACATAAACGCTATTCTCCTCATTCCAAGGCTTTAGACACCAATTCTGATCTCTGTAAACATGAACTCGTAATAATTGTAAGCACAGTACCGTGAAAACGCCACCGGAAGTATCCGTACTTGTAAACATTACCAGTATTTTCGTCATTTCACAGCTTTCCACTGGAAACCTCCGTGATTGAATTCGTCAGTAAATGTAGTAAGAATCTATTTACGTGTACTTGAGGTGTTTATTAAACGTTCTTAATCATTTCTAGGAACTCTCATTGTGTATTTTAACAGTTTTACCACAATTAGACAGATTTCTTAGAAGTATTTCCTGGAACCGTCACCAATTTAAATGATACATACACACACAAAAAAGCCGAAGCCAATCCTCCTAAATTGTAAACATAAACGCTATTCTCCTCACTCCAAGGCTTTAGACACCAATTCTGATCTCTGTAAACATGAACTCGTAATAATTGTAAGCACAGTCCCGTGAAAACGCCACCAGAAGTGCCCGTACTTGTAAACATTACCAGTATTTTCGTCATTTCACAGCTTTCCACTTGAAACCTCGGTGATGGAATTCGACAGTAAATGTAGTAAGAATCTATTTATGTGTACTTGAGATGTTTATTACACGTTTTTAATCATTTCTGGGAAGTCTCATTGTGTATTTTAATAGTTTTACCACAATTAGACAGTTTGCTTAGAACTGTTCACTGGAACCGCCACCATTTTAACTGATTCACACAAAAAAAAACGCCAAAGCCAATCCTCCTAAATTCTAAACATAAAAACT
The DNA here is from genome assembly GCF_963259705.1 of Myotis daubentonii. NCBI lineage: Eukaryota > Metazoa > Chordata > Mammalia > Chiroptera > Vespertilionidae > Myotis > Myotis daubentonii. Next base: position 283,068 of record NW_026775455.1, read on the forward strand.
ATTCTCGTTATTCCAAGGCTTTAGACAGGAATTCTGACCTCTGTAAACATAAACATTTAATATTTGAAAGCACTGTCCCGTGAAAACGCCACCCAAAGTACCCGGACTTGTAAACATTACCAGTATTTTCGTCATTTCACACTTTCCACTGGAAACCTCCGTGATTGAATTCGACAGTAAATGTAGTAAGAATCTATTTACGTGTACTTGAGGTGTTTATTAAACGTTCTTAATCATTTCTGGGAACTCTCATTGTGTATTTTAACAGTTTTACCACAATTAGACAGTTTGCTTAGAACTGTTTACTGGAACCGCCACCATTTTAACTGATTCACACAAAAAAAACGCCAAAGCCAATCCTCCTAAATTGTAAACATATAAACTATTCTCGTTATTCCAAGGCTTGAGACACCAATTCTGGGCTCTGTAAACATGAACTCTTAATAACTGAAAGCACAGTCCCGTGAAAACGCCACCCGAAGTACCCGTACTTGTAAACATTACCAGTATTTTCATCATTTCACAGCTTTCCACTGGAAACCTCCGTGATTGAATTCGTCAGTAAATGTAGTAAGAATCTATTTACGTGTACTTGAGGTGTTTATTAAACGTTCTTAATCATTTCTGGGAACTCTCTTTGTGTATTTTAACAGTTTTACCACAATTAGACAGATTTCTTAGAAGTATTTACTGGAACCGTCACCATTTTGAATGATACACACACAAAAAAGCCGAAGCCAATCCTCCTAAATTGTAAACATAAACGCTATTCTCCTCATTCCAAGGCTTTAGACACCAATTCTGATCTCTGTAAACATGAACTCGTCATAATTGTAAGCACAGTCCCGTGAAAACGCCACCAGAAGTACCCGTACTTGTACACATGACCAGTATTTTCGTCATTTCACAGCTTTCCACTTGAAACCTCGGTGATGGAATTCGACAGTAAATGTAGTAAGAATCTATTTATGTGTACTTGAGATGTTTATTACACGTTTTTAATCATTTCTCGGAAGTCTCATTGTGTACTTTAATAGTTTTACCTCAATTAGACAGTTTGCTTAGAACTGTTCACTGGAACTGCCACCATTTTAACTGATTCACACAAAAAAAACGCCAAAGCCAATCCTCCTAAATTGTAAACATAAAAACTATTCTCGTTATTCCAAGGCTTTAGACAGGAATTCTGACCTCTGTAAACATAAACATTTAATATTTGAAAGCACTGTCCCGTGAAAACGCCACCCAAAGTACCCGGACTTGTAAACATTACCAGTATTTTCGTCATTTCACACTTTCCACTGGAAACCTCCGTGATTGAATTCGACAGTAAATGTAGTAAGAATCTATTTACGTGTACTTGAGGTGTTTATTAAACGTTCTTAATCATTTCTGGGAACTCTCATTGTGTATTTCAACAGTTTTACCACAATTCGACAGTTTGCTTAGAAGTATTTCCTGGAACAGTCACCATTTTGAATGATACACACAAAAAAAGCCGAAGCCAATCCTCCTAAATTGTAAACATAAACACTATTCTCCTCATTCCAAGGCTTTAGACACCAATTCTGAGCTCTGTAAACATGAACTCTTAATAATTGTAAGCACAGTCCCGTGAAAACGCCACCAGAAGTACCCGTACTTGTAAACATTACCAGTATTTTCGTCATTTCACAGCTTTCCACTCGAAACCTCCGTGATTGAATTCGACAGTAAATGTGGTAAGAATCTATTTACGTGTACTTGAAATGTTTATTACACGTTCTTAATCACTTCTGGGAACTTTCATTGTGTATTTTAACAGTTTTACCACAATTAGACAGTTTGCTTAGAAGTATTTACTGGAACCGCCTCCATTTTAACTGATTCACACAAAAAACACGCCAAAGCCAATCCTCCTAAATTGTAAACATAAACACTATTCTCCTCATTCCAAGGCTTTAGACACCAATTCTGAGCTCTGTAAATATGAACTCGTAATAATTGTAAGCACAGTCCCGTGAAAACGCCACCAGAAGTACCCGTACTTGTAAACATTACCAGTATTTTCGTCATTTCACAGCTTTCCACTTGAAACCTCGGTGATGGAATTCGACAGTAAATGTAGTAAGAATCTATTTATGTGTACTTGAAATGTTTCTTACACGTTCTTAATCACTTCTGGGTACTTTCATTGTGTATTTTAACAGTTTTACCACAATTGGACAGTTTGCTTAGAAGTATTTACTGGAACCGACACCATTTTAACTGATTCACACAAAAAACACGCCAAAGCCAATCCTCCTAAATTGTAAACATATACACTATTCTCCTCATTCCAAGGCTTTAGACACCAATTCTGAGCTCTGTAAACATGAACTCGTAATAATTGAAAGTACAGTCCCGTGAAAACCTCACCCGAAGTACCCGGACTTGTAAACATTACCAGTATTTTCGTCATTTCACAGCTTTCCACTGGAAACCTCCGTGATTGAATTCGACAGTAAATGTAGTAAGAATCTATTTACGTATACTTGAGGTGTTTATTAAACGTTCTTAATCATTTCTGGGAAATATCATTGTGTATTTTAACAGTTTTACCACAATTAGACAGTTTGCTTAGAAGTATTTACTGGAACCGTCACCATTTTGAATGATACACACACAAAAAAGCCGAAGCCAATCCTCCTAAATTGTAAACATAAACGCTATTCTCCTCATTCCAAGGCTTTAGACACCAATTCTGATCTCTGTAAACATGAACTCGTAATAATTGTAAGCACAGTCCCGTGAAAACGCCACCGGAAGTATCCGTACTTGTAAACATTACCAGTATTTTCGTCATTTCACAGCTTTCCACTGGAAACCTCCGTGATTTAATTCGTCAGTAAATGTAGTAAGAATCTATTTACGTGTACTTGAGGTGTTTATTAAACGTTCTTAATCATTTCTAGGAACTCTCATTGTGTATTTTAACAGTTTTACCACAATTAGACAGATTTCTTAGAAGTATTTCCTGGAACCGTCACCAATTTAAATGATACACACACAAAAAAGCCGAAGCCAATCCTCCTAAATTGTAAACATAAACGCTATTCTCCTCACTCCAAGGCTTTAGACACCAATTCTGATCTCTGTAAACATGAACTCGTAATAATTGTAAGCACAGTCCCGTGAAAACGCCACCAGAAGTGCCCGTACTTGTAAACATTACCAGTATTTTCGTCATTTCACAGCTTTCCACTTGAAACCTCGGTGATGGAATTCGACAGTAAATGTAGTAAGAATCTATTTATGTGTACTTGAGATGTTTATTACACGTTTTTAATCATTTCTGGGAAGTCTCATTGTGTATTTTAATAGTTTTACCACAATTAGACAGTTTGCTTAGAACTGTTCACTGGAACCGCCACCATTTTAACTGATTCACACAAAAAAAACGCCAAAGCCAATCCTCCTAAATTCTAAACATAAAAATTATTCTCGTTATTCCAAGGCTTTAGACAGGAATTCTGACCTCTGTAAACATAAACATTTAATATTTGAAAGCACTGTCCCGTGAAAACGCCACCCAAAGTACCCGGACTTGTAAACATTACCAGTATTTTCGTCATTTCACACTTTCCACTGGAAACCTCCGTGATTGAATTCGACAGTAAATGTAGTAAGAATCTATTTACGTGTACTTGAGGTGTTTATTAAACGTTCTTAATCATTTCTGGGAACTCTCATTGTGTATTTTAACAGTTTTACCACAATTAGACAGTTTGCTTAGAACTGTTTACTGGAACCGCCACCATTTTAACTGATTCACACAAAAAAAACGCCAAAGCCAATCCTCCTAAATTGTAAACATATAAACTATTCTCGTTATTCCAAGGCTTGAGACACCAATTCTGGGCTCTGTAAACATGAACTCTTAATAACTGAAAGCACAGTCCCGTGAAAACGCCACCCGAAGTACCCGTACTTGTAAACATTACCAGTATTTTCATCATTTCACAGCTTTCCACTGGAAACCTCCGTGATTGAATTCGTCAGTAAATGTAGTAAGAATCTATTTACGTGTACTTGAGGTGTTTATTAAACGTTCTTAATCATTTCTGGGAACTCTCTTTGTGTATTTTAACAGTTTTACCACAATTAGACAGATTTCTTAGAAGTATTTCCTGGAACCGTCACCATTTTAAATGATACACACACAAAAAAGCCGAAGCCAATCCTCCTAAATTGTAAACATAAACGCTATTCTCCTCATTCCAAGGCTTTAGACACCAATTCTGATCTCTGTAAACATGAACTCGTAATAATTGTAAGCACAGTCCCGTGAAAACGCCACCAGAAGTACCCGTACTTGTAAACATTACCAGTATTTTCGTCATTTCACAGCTTTCCACTCGAAACCTCCGTGATTGAATTCGACAGTAAATGTGGTAAGAATCTATTTATGTGTACTTGAAATGTTTATTACACGTTCTTAATCACTTCTGGGAACTTTCATTGTGTATTTTAACAGTTTTACCACAATTAGACAGTTTGCTTAGAAGTATTTACTGGAACCGCCACCATTTTAACTGATTCACACAAAAAACACGCCAAAGCCAATCCTCCTAAATTGTAAACATAAACACTATTCTCCTCATTCCAAGGCTTTAGACACCAATTCTGAGCTCTGTAAACATGAACTCGTAATAATTGTAAGCACAGTCCCGTGAAAACGCCACCAGAAGTACCCGTACTTGTACACATGACCAGTATTTTCGTCATTTCACAGCTTTCCACTTGAAACCTCGGTGATGGAATTCGACAGTAAATGTAGTAAGAATCTATTTATGTGTACTTGAGATGTTTATTACACGTTTTTAATCATTTCTCGGAAGTCTCATTGTGTACTTTAATAGTTTTACCTCAATTAGACAGTTTGCTTAGAACTGTTCACTGGAACTGCCACCATTTTAACTGATTCACACAAAAAAAACGCCAAAGCCAATCCTCCTAAATTGTAAACATAAAAACTATTCTCGTTATTCCAAGGCTTTAGACAGGAATTCTGACCTCTGTAAACATAAACATTTAATATTTGAAAGCACTGTCCCGTGAAAACGCCACCCAAAGTACCCGGACTTGTAAACATTACCAGTATTTTCGTCATTTCACACTTTCCACTGGAAACCTCCGTGATTGAATTCGACAGTAAATGTAGTAAGAATCTATTTACGTGTACTTGAGGTGTTTATTAAACGTTCTTAATCATTTCTGGGAACTCTCATTGTGTATTTCAACAGTTTTACCACAATTCGACAGTTTGCTTAGAAGTATTTCCTGGAACAGTCACCATTTTGAATGATACACACAAAAAAAGCCGAAGCCAATCCTCCTAAATTGTAAACATAAACACTATTCTCCTCATTCCAAGGCTTTAGACACCAATTCTGAGCTCTGTAAACATGAACTCTTAATAATTGTAAGCACAGTCCCGTGAAAACGCCACCAGAAGTACCCGTACTTGTAAACATTACCAGTATTTTCGTCATTTCACAGCTTTCCACTCGAAACCTCCGTGATTGAATTCGACACTAAATGTGGTAAGAATCTATTTACGTGTACTTGAAATGTTTATTACACGTTCTTAATCACTTCTGGGAACTTTCATTGTGTATTTTAACAGTTTTACCACAATTAGACAGTTTGCTTAGAAGTATTTACTGGAACCGCCACCATTTTAACTGATTCACACAAAAAACACGCCAAAGCCAATCCTCCTAAATTGTAAACATAAACACTATTCTCCTCATTCCAAGGCTTTAGACACCAATTCTGAGCTCTGTAAATATGAACTCGTAATAATTGTAAGCACAGTCCCGTGAAAACGCCACCAGAAGTACCCGTACTTGTAAACATTACCAGTATTTTCGTCATTTCACAGCTTTCCACTTGAAACCTCGGTGATGGAATTCGACAGTAAATGTAGTAAGAATCTATTTATGTGTACTTGAGATGTTTATTACACGTTTTTAATCATTTCTGGGAAGTCTCATTGTTTATTTTAATAGTTTTACCTCAATTAGACAGTTTGCTTAGAACTGTTCACTGGAACCGCCACCATTTTAACTGATTCACACAAAAAAAACGCCAAAGCCAATCCTCCTAAATTCTAAACATAAAAACTATTCTCGTTATTCCAAGGCTTTAGACAGGAATTCTGACCTCTGTAAACATAAACATTTAATATTTGAAAGCACTGTCCCGTGAAAACGCCACCCAAAGTACCCGGACTTGTAAACATTACCAGTATTTTCGTCATTTCACACTTTCCACTGGAAACCTCCGTGATTGAATTCGACAGTAAATGTAGTAAGAATCTATTTACGTGTACTTGAGGTGTTTATTAAACGTTCTTAATCATTTCTGGGAACTCTCATTGTGTATTTTAACAGTTTTAACACAATTAGACAGTTTGCTTAGAAGTGTTTACTGGAACTGCCACCATTTTAACTGATTCACACAAAAAAAACGCCAAAGCCAATCCTCCTAAATTCTAAACATAAAAATTATTCTCGTTATTCCAAGGCTTTAGACACCAATTCTGAGCTCTGTAAACATGAACTCGTAATAATTGTAAGCACAGTCCCGTGAAAATGCCACCGGAAGTACCCGTACTTCTAAACATTACCAGTATTTTCGACATTTCACAGCTTTCCACTGGAAACCTCCGTGATTGAATTCGTCAGTAAATGTAGTAAGAATCTATTTACGTGTACTTGAGGTGTTTATTAAACGTTCTTAATCATTTCTGGGAACTCTCATTGTGTATTTTAACAGTTTTACCACAATTAGACTGTTTGCTTATAAGTATTTACTGGAACCGCCACCATTTTAACTGATTCACACAAAAATAGCCGAAGCCAATCATCCTAAATTGTAAACATAAACACTATGCTCCTCATTCCAAGGCTTTAGACACCAATTCTGAGCTCTGTAAACATGAACTCGTAATAATTGTAAGCACAGTCCCGTGAAAACGCCACCAGAAGTACCCGTACTTGTAAGCATTACCAGTATTTTCGTCATTTCACAGCTTTCCACTGGAAAACTCCGTGATTGAATTCGACAGTAAATGTAGTAAGAATCTATTTACGTGTACTTGAGATGTTTATTACACGTTTTTAATCATTTCTGGGAACTCTCATTGTGTATTTTAATAGTTTTACCACAATTAGACAGTTTGCTTAGAACTGTTTACTGGAACCGCCACCATTTTAACTGATTCACACAAAAAAAACGCCAAAGCCAAATCTCCTTAATTCTAAACATAAAAACTATTCTCGTTATTCCAAGGCTTGAGACACCAATTCTGGGCTCTGTAAACATGAACTCTTAATAACTGAAAGCACAGTCCCGTGAAAACGCCACCTGAATTACCGGGTCTTGTAAACATTACCAGTATTTTCATCATTTCACAGCTTTCCACTGGAAACCTCCGTGATTGAATTCGTCAGTAAATGTAGTAAGAATCTATTTACGTGTACTTGAGGTGTTTATTAAACGTTCTTAATCATTTCTGGGAACTCTCATTGTGTATTTCAACAGTTTTACCACAATTAGACAGATTTCTTAGAAGTATTTCCTGGAACCGTCACCATTTTAAATGATACACACACAAAAAAGCCGAAGCCAATCCTCCTAAATTGTAAACATAAACGCTATTCTCCTCATTCCAAGGCTTTAGACACCAATTCTGATCTCTGTAAACATGAACTCGTAATAATTGTAAGCACAGTCCCGTGAAAACGCCACCAGAAGTACCCGTACTTGTAAACATTACCAGTATTTTCATCATTTCACAGCTTTCCACTCGAAACCTCCGTGATTGATTTCGACAGTAAATGTAGTAAGAATCTATTTACGTGTACTTGAAATGTTTATTACACGTTCTTAATCACTTCTGGGAACTTTCATTGTGTATTTTAACAGTTTTACCACAATTAGACAGTTTGCTTAGAAGTATTTACTGGAACCGACACCATTTTAACTGATTCACACAAAAAACACGCCAAAGCCAATCCTCCTAAATTGTAAACATATACACTATTCTCCTCATTCCAAGGCTTTAGACACCAATTCTGAGCTCTGTAAACATGAACTCGTAATAATTGAAAGTACAGTCCCGTGAAAACGCCACCCGAAGTACCCGGACTTGTAAACATTACCAGTAGTTTCGTCATTTCACAGCTTTCCACTGGAAACCTCCGTGATTGAATTCGACAGTAAATGTAGTAAGAATCTATTTACGTGTACTTGAGGTGTTTATTAAACGTTCTTAATCATTTCTGGGAAATATCATTGTGTATTTTAACAGTTTTACCACAATTAGACAGTTTGCTTAGAAGTATTTACTGGAACCGTCACCATTTTGAATGATACACACACAAAAAAGCCGAAGCCAATCCTCCTAAATTGTAAACATAAACGCTATTCTCCTCATTCCAAGGCTTTAGACACCAATTCTGATCTCTGTAAACATGAACTCGTTATAATTGTAAGCACAGTCCCGTGAAAACGCCACCAGAAGTATCCGTACTTGTAAACATTACCAGTATTTTCGTCATTTCACAGCTTTCCACTCGAAACCTCCGTGATTGAATTCGACAGTAAAGGTAGTAAGAATCTATTTATGTGTACTTGAAATGTTTCTTACACGTTCTTAATCACTTCTGGGTACTTTCATTGTGTATTTTAACAGTTTTACCACAATTGGACAGTTTGCTTAGAAGTATTTACTGGAACCGACACCATTTTAACTGATTCACACAAAAAACAGCCAAAGCCAATCCTCCTAAATTGTAAACATATACACTATTCTCCTCATTCCAACGCTTTAGACACCAATTCTGAGCTCTGTAAACATGAACTCGTAATAATTGAAAGTACAGTCCCGTGAAAACGCCACCCGAAGTACCCGGACTTGTAAACATTACCAGTATTTTCGTCATTTCACAGCTTTCCACTGGAAACCTCCGTGATTGAATTCGACAGTAAATGTAGTAAGAATCTATTTACGTGTACTTGAGATGTTTATTACACGTTTTTAATCATTTCTGGGAACTCTCATTGTGTATTTTAATAGTTTTACCACAATTAGACAGTTTGCTTAGAACTGTTTACTGGAACCGCCACCATTTTAACTGATTCACACAAAAAAAACGCCAAAGCCAAATCTCCTTAATTCTAAACATAAAAACTATTCTCGTTATTCCAAGGCTTGAGACACCAATTCTGGGCTCTGTAAACATGAACTCTTAATAACTGAAAGCACAGTCCCGTGAAAACGCCACCCGAAGTACCCGGTCTTGTAAACATTACCAGTATTTTCATCATTTCACAGCTTTCCACTGGAAACCTCCGTGATTGAATTCGTCAGTAAATGTAGTAAGAATCTATTTACGTGTACTTGAGGTGTTTATTAAACGTTCTTAATCATTTCTGGGAACTCTCTTTGTGTATTTTAACAGTTTTACCACAATTAGACAGATTTCTTAGAAGTATTTCCTGGAACCGTCACCATTTTAAATGATACACACACAAAAAAGCCGAAGCCAATCCTCCTAAATTGTAAACATAAACGCTATTCTCCTCATTCCAAGGCTTTAGACACCAATTCTGATCTCTGTAAACATGAACTCGTAATAATTGTAAGCACAGTCCCTTGAAAACGCCACCAGAAGTACCCGTACTTGTAAACATTACCAGTATTTTCGTCATTTCACAGCTTTCCACTCGAAAACTCCGTGATTGAATTCGACAGTAAATGTAGTAAGAATCTATTTACGTGTACTTGAAATGTTTCTTACACGTTCTTAATCACTTCTGGGTACTTTCATTGTGTATTTTAACAGTTTTACCACAATTGGACAGTTTGCTTAGAAGTATTTACTGGAACCGTCACCATTTTAACTGATTCACACAAAAAACACGCCAAAGCCAATCCTCCTAAATTGTAAACATATACACTATTCTCCTCATTCCAAGGCTTTAGACACCAATTCTGAGCTCTGTAAACATGAACTCGTAATAATTGAAAGTACAGTCCCGTGAAAACCTCACCCGAAGTACCCGGACTTGTAAACATTACCAGTATTTTCGTCATTTCACAGCTTTCCACTTGAAACCTCGGTGATGGAATTCGACAGTAAATGTAGTAAGAATCTATTTATGTGTACTTGAGATATTTATTACACGTTTTTAATCATTTCTGGGAAGTCTCATTGTGTATTTTAATAGTTTTACCACAATTAGACAGTTTGCTTAGAACTGTTCACTGGAACCGCCACCATTTTAACTGATTCACACAAAAAAAACGCCAAAGCCAATCCTCCTAAATTCTAAACATAAAAACTATTCTCGTTATTCCAAGGCTTTAGACAGGAATTCTGACCTCTGTAAACATAAACATTTAATATTTGAAAGCACTGTCCCGTGAAAACGCCACCCAAAGTACCCGGACTTGTAAACATTACCAGTATTTTCGTCATTTCACACTTTCCACTGGAAACCTCCGTGATTGAATTCGACAGTAAATGTAGTAAGAATCTATTTACGTGTACTTGAGGTGTTTATTCAACGTTCTTAATCATTTCTGGGAACTATCATTGTGTATTTCAACAGTTTTACCACAATTAGACAGTTTGCTTAGAAGTATTTCCTGGAACAGTCACCATTTTGAATGATACACACAAAAAAAGCCGAAGCCAATCCTCCTAAATTGTAAACATAAACACTATTCTCCTCATTCCAAGGCTTTAGACACCAATTCTGAGCTCTGTAAACATGAACTCGTAATAATTGTAAGCACAGTCCCGTGAAAACGCCTCCAGAAGTACCCGTACTTGTAAACATTACCAGTATTTTCGTCATTTCACAGCTTTCCACTTGAAACCTCGGTGATTGAATTCGACAGTAAATGTAGTAAGAATCTATTTACGTGTACTTGAGATGTTTATTACACGTTTTTAATCATTTCTGGGAACTCTCATTGTGTATTTTAATAGTTTTACCACAATTAGACAGTTTGCTTAGAACTGTTTACTGGAACCGCCACCATTTTAACTGATTCACACAAAAAAAACGCCAAAGCCAAATCTCCTAAATTCTAAACATAAAAACTATTCTCGTTATTCCAAGGCTTTAGACACCAATTCTGGGCTCTGTAAACATGAACTCTTAATAACTGAAAGCACAGTCCCATGAAAACGCCACCCGAAGTACCCTGACTTGTAAACATTACCAGTATTTTCGTCATTTCACAGCTTTCCACTGGAAACCTCCGTGATTGAATTCGACAGTAAATGTAGTAAGAATCTATTTACGTGTACTTGAAATGTTTCTTACACGTTCTTAATCACTTCTGGGTACTTTCATTGTGTATTTTAACAGTTTTACCACAATTGGACAGTTTGCTTAGAAGTATTTACTGGAACCGACACCATTTTAACTGATTCACACAAAAAACACGCCAAAGCCAATCCTCCTAAATTGTAAACATATACACTATTCTCCTCATTCCAAGGCTTTAGACACCAATTCTGAGCTCTGTAAACATGAACACGTAATAATTGAAAGTACAGTCCCGTGAAAACCTCACCCGAAGTACCCGGACTTGTAAACATTACCAGTATTTTCGTCATTTCACACTTTCCACTGGAAACCTCCGTGATTGAATTCGTCAGTAAATGTAGTAAGAATCTATTTACGTGTACGTGAGGTGTTTATTAAACGTTCTTAATCATTTCTGGGAACTCTCTTTGTGTATTTTAACAGTTTTACCACAATTAGACAGATTTCTTAGAAGTATTTCCTGGAACCGTCACCATTTTAAATGATACACTCACAAAAAAGCCGAAGCCAATCCTCCTAAATTGTAAACATAAACGCTATTCTCCTCATTCCAAGGCTTTAGACACCAATTCTGATCTCTGTAAACATGAACTCGTAATAATTGTAAGCACAGTCCCGTGAAAACGCCACCAGAAGTACCCGTACTTGTAAACATTACCAGTATTTTCGTCATTTCACAGCTTTCCACTCGAAACCTCCGTGATTGAATTCGACAGTAAATGTGGTAAGAATCTATTTACGTGTACTTGAAATGTTTATTACACGTTCTTAATCATTTCTGGGAACTTTCCTTGTGTATTTTAACAGTTTTACCACAATTAGACAGTTTGCTTAGAAGTATTTACTGGAACCGCCACCATTTTAACTGATTCACACAAAAAACACGCCAAAGCCAATCCTCCTAAATTGTAAACATAAACATTATTCTCCTCATTCCAAGGCTTTAGACACCAATTCTGAGCTCTGTAAACATGAACTCGTAATAATTGTAAGCACAGTCCCGTGAAAACGCCACCAGAAGTACCCGTACTTGTACACATGACCAGTATTTTCGTCATTTCACAGCTTTCCACTTGAAACCTCGGTGATGGAATTCGACAGTAAATGTAGTAAGAATCTATTTATGTGTACTTGAGATGTTTATTACACGTTTTTAATCATTTCTCGGAAGTCTCATTGTGTACTTTAATAGTTTTACCTCAATTAGAAAGTTTGCTTAGAACTGTTCACTGGAACTGCCACCATTTTAACTGATTCACACAAAAAAAACGCCAAAGCCAATCCTCCTAAATTGTAAACATAAAAACTATTCTCGTTATTCCAAGGCTTTAGACAGGAATTCTGACCTCTGTAAACATAAACATTTAATATTTGAAAGCACTGTCCCGTGAAAACGCCACCCAAAGTACCCGGACTTGTAAACATTACCAGTATTTTCGTCATTTCACACTTTCCACTGGAAACCTCCGTGATTGAATTCGACAGTAAATGTAGTAAGAATCTATTTACGTGTACTTGAGGTGTTTATTAAACGTTCTTAATCATTTCTGGGAACTATCATTGTGTATTTCAACAGTTTTACCACAATTAGACAGTTTGCTTAGAAGTATTTGCTGGAACAGTCACCATTTTGAATGATACACACAAAAAAAGCCGAAGCCAATCCTCCTAAATTGTAAACATAAACACTATTCTCCTCATTCCAAGGCTTTAGACACCAATTCTGAGCTCTGTAAACATGAACTCTTAATAATTGTAAGCACAGTCCCGTGAAAACGCCACCAGAAGTACCCGTACTTGTAAACATTACCAGTATTTTCGTCATTTCACAGCTTTCCACTCGAAACCTCCGTGATTGAATTCGACAGTAAAGGTAGTAAGAATCTATTTATGTGTACTTGAAATGTTTCTTACACGTTCTTAATCACTTCTGGGTACTTTCATTGTGTATTTTAACAGTTTTACCACAATTGGACAGTTTGCTTAGAAGTATTTACTGGAACCGACACCATTTTAACTGATTCACACAAAAAACACGCCAAAGCCAATCCTCCTAAATTGTAAACATATACACTATTCTCCTCATTCCAAGGCTTTAGACACCAATTCTGAGCTCTGTAAACATGAACTCGTAATAATTGAAAGTACAGTCCCGTGAAAACGCCACCCGAAGTACCCGGACTTGTAAACATTACCAGTATTTTCGTCATTTCACAGCTTTCCACTGGAAACCTCCGTGATTGAATTCGACAGTAAATGTAGTAAGAATCTATTTACGTGTACTTGAGATGTTTATTACACGTTTTTAATCATTTCTGGGAAGTCTCATTGTGTATTTTAATAGTTTTACCACAATTAGACAGTTTGCTTAGAACTGTTTACTGGAACCGCCACCATTTTAACTGATTCACACAAAAAAAACGCCAAAGCCAAATCTCCTTAATTCTAAACATAAAAACTATTCTCGTTATTCCAAGGCTTGAGACACCAATTCTGGGCTCTGTAAACATGAACTCTTAATAACTGAAAGCACAGTCCCGTGAAAACGCCACCCGAAGTACCCGGTCTTGTAAACATTACCAGTATTTTCATCATTTCACAGCTTTCCACTGGAAACCTCCGTGATTGAATTCGTCAGTAAATGTAGTAAGAATCTATTTACGTGTACTTGAGGTGTTTATTAAACGTTCTTAATCATTTCTGGGAACTCTCTTTGTGTATTTTAACAGTTTTACCACAATTAGACAGATTTCTTAGAAGTATTTCCTGGAACCGTCACCATTTTAAATGATACACACACAAAAAAGCCGAAGCCAATCCTCCTAAATTGTAAACATAAACGCTATTCTCCTCATTCCAAGGCTTTAGACACCAATTCTGATCTCTGTAAACATGAACTCGTAATAATTGTAAGCACAGTCCCTTGAAAACGCCACCAGAAGTACCCGTACTTGTAAACATTACCAGTATTTTCGTCATTTCACAGCTTTCCACTCGAAACCTCCGTGATTGAATTCGACAGTAAATGTAGTAAGAATCTATTTACGTGTACTTGAAATGTTTCTTACACGTTCTTAATCACTTCTGGGTACTTTCATTGTGTATTTTAACAGTTTTACCACAATTGGACAGTTTGCTTAGAAGTATTTACTGGAACCGTCACCATTTTAACTGATTCACACAAAAAACACGCCAAAGCCAATCCTCCTAAATTGTAAACATATACACTATTCTCCTCATTCCAAGGCTTTAGACACCAATTCTGAGCTCTGTAAACATGAACTCGTAATAATTGAAAGTACAGTCCCGTGAAAACCTCACCCGAAGTACCCGGACTTGTAAACATTACCAGTATTTTCGTCATTTCACAGCTTTCCACTTGAAACCTCGGTGATGGAATTCGACAGTAAATGTAGTAAGAATCTATTTATGTGTACTTGAGATATTTATTACACGTTTTTAATCATTTCTGGGAAGTCTCATTGTGTATTTTAATAGTTTTACCACAATTAGACAGTTTGCTTAGAACTGTTCACTGGAACCGCCACCATTTTAACTGATTCACACAAAAAAAACGCCTAAGCCAATCCTCCTAAATTCTAAACATAAAAACTATTCTCGTTATTCCAAGGCTTTAGACAGGAATTCTGACCTCTGTAAACATAAACATTTAATATTTGAAAGCACTGTCCCGTGAAAACGCCACCCAAAGTACCCGGACTTGTAAACATTACCAGTATTTTCGTCATTTCACACTTTCCACTGGAAACCTCCGTGATTGAATTCGACAGTAAATGTAGTAAGAATCTATTTACGTGTACTTGAGGTGTTTATTCAACGTTCTTAATCATTTCTGGGAACTATCATTGTGTATTTCAACAGTTTTACCACAATTAGACAGTTTGCTTAGAAGTATTTCCTGGAACAGTCACCATTTTGAATGATACACACAAAAAAAGCCGAAGCCAATCCTCCTAAATTGTAAACATAAACACTATTCTCCTCATTCCAAGGCTTTAGACACCAATTCTGAGCTCTGTAAACATGAACTCGTAATAATTGTAAGCACAGTCCCGTGAAAACGCCTCCAGAAGTACCCGTACTTGTAAACATTACCAGTATTTTCGTCATTTCACAGCTTTCCACTTGAAACCTCGGTGATTGAATTCGACAGTAAATGTAGTAAGAATCTATTTACGTGTACTTGAGATGTTTATTACACGTTTTTAATCATTTCTGGGAACTCTCATTGTGTATTTTAATAGTTTTACCACAATTAGACAGTTTGCTTAGAACTGTTTACTGGAACCGCCACCATTTTAACTGATTCACACAAAAAAAACGCCAAAGCCAAATCTCCTAAATTCTAAACATAAAAACTATTCTCGTTATTCCAAGGCTTTAGACACCAATTCTGGGCTCTGTAAACATGAACTCTTAATAACTGAAAGCACAGTCCCATGAAAACGCCACCCGAAGTACCCTGACTTGTAAACATTACCAGTATTTTCGACATTTCAGAGCTTTCCTCTGGAAACCTCCGTGATTGAATTCATCAGTAAATGTAGTAAGAATCTATTTACGTGTACTTGAGGTGTTTATTAAACGTTCTTAATCATTTCTGGGAACTCTCATTGTGTATTTTAACAGTTTTACCACAATTAGACAGATTTCTTAGAAGTATTTCCTGGAACCATCACCATTTTAAATGATACACACACAAAAAAGCCGAAGCCAATCCTCCTAAATTGTAAACATAAACGCTATTCTCCTCATTCCAAGGCTTTAGACACCAATTCTGATCTCTGTAAACATGAACTCGTAATAATTGTAAGCACAGTCCCGTGAAAACGCCACCAGAAGTACCCGTACTTGTAAACATTACCAGTATTTTCGTCATTTCACAGCTTTCCACTGGAAACCTCCGTGATTGAATTCGACAGTAAATGTAGTAAGAATCTATTTACGTTACTTGAAATGTTTATTACACGTTCTTAATCATTTCTGGGAACTCTCATTGTGTATTTTAACAGTTTTAACACAATTAGACAGTTTGCTTAGAAGTGTTTACTGGAACTGCCACCATTTTAACTGATTCACACAAAAAACACGCCAAAGCCAATCCTCCTAAATTGTAAACATATAAACTATTCTCGTGATTCCAAGGCTTTAGACACCAATTCTGAGCTCTGTAAACATGAACTCTTAATAATTGAAAGCACAGTCCCGTGAAAACGACACCCGAAGTACCCGGACTTGTAAACATTACCAGTATTTTCGTCATTTCACAGCTTTCCACTGGAAACCTCCGTGATTGAATTCGACAGTAAATGTAGTAAGAATCTATTTACGTGTACTTGAGATGTTTATTACACGTTTTTAATCATTTCTGGGAACTCTCATTGTGTATTTTAATAGTTTTACCACAATTAGACAGTTTGCTTAGAACTGTTTACTGGAACCGCCACCATTTTAACTGATTCACACAAAAAAAACGCCAAAGCCAAATCTCCTTAATTCTAAACATAAAAACTATTCTCGTTATTCCAAGGCTTGAGAC